>NC_088869.1:11948486-12233486 GCF_032884065.1 Artemia franciscana | reverse complement strand
ATCCAATCTGCTGTGCCTGTAAAAGAAGTGATTAGAATGCAGAGGTATAACCGGGATCTAAAAAAGCTTGAAGACAGCCTGTCAGTAATGGTGGTTTTTGAATCAATTATAACCCCAGCAAGTGTGTGGTGCTGCGGTAGAAACAGAGATGTCTTACCCTACCATAGGAAGGTGATGCAGTGCTACAAATGCCAGAAATGTGGGCATCTTCAGAAAGACTGTAAATCAAAGGAGATGTGCCAAGAATCATCAAAGCCGTGATTGCCCTCTGAAACAGGAGAGTGTAGATGAGCGTACCAGCAGATACAGGTGCGCCAATTGTAAACAAAACGATTCATCCACTTCATCAGTATGCCCAGTAAGAAGGGAGAACCAACAAGTGCTAAAAGTGGCAGAAAAGTATGGCATGGGATTTAAAAGAGCAAGGACAACATTTAGAAGTTATGCTCATGTAGTCCAGAATAACCTGAATCCTGAGAAAAGAATAATCAGTAACACTGCAGCAGAATTGCAACAAATGTAGGCAAAGAAGTTAGTGATTGGGATGCTTATAACCCCAGGAATACTGAGTATTGAAAACTTGCCATTGAATGAAAAGGTAGATAAACTGTGTGAATTGGTTGAGCAAATGAAGTTTGGAAAACTTGACCGCAATGATGTAAAATTGGTTTGTGAAACAAGTAGCACCTTGGAAAACAGAACATTTCCTTAATGCAGCTCAAAATATTATCCTGGAATGCATGTTCAATCATGAGAGAAAAAAGGGAATTATCGCTTCAATATTGTGACAGAAAAGACATTGATATTTTTGTATTCAAGAAACTTGGCTAAAACCAAATATCATGAGCCCCTGCAAAGGTTTCAACATCTTGAGAAATGATAGAATAACAGGAAGAAAAGGTGTAGTGGTTGACAATAAACTTACCTGGAAACCCCATGTGATGTATCTTAAATCAACATGTTTGAAAAGACTCAATGTTATGAAGAGTTTGGCCTATATGGCTAGAGGATTACCAGCAGAACTTTTGATCCTGTATTATATCAAATATGTATTGCCTAAAATGGAGTATTGCTCAACAATTTATGGCACAGCTTGTCACTCAACCATTGCAAGATTAGATGCAATCCAAAACTCAGCAATATGAATTGCATTTGGAGCAAGAAAAACAACACCTGTTAGTTTCCTGCATTCAGAAAGTGGTCTAGCAGACCTGGAAACACGAAGAAAGATCAGATTTTTAAAATATGTACAGAGGATTTGGTGTTTAGGAAATAACCACCCAGTTAAGTCAAAAATCATCAAACCTGGCCGCCAAGCAACTGCCAAAACATCTAAAGCAAGAAATCAATCCAATTGTCTTGAAGAAGCATTAGAAATTTGTAAAAGTTATGGAATTGATATAGTACTTTCCAAAATGTTAAGAGCTGGTAAAATAGGTGTCCCTCCACCAAGGGAGGGACCTGTGTGTGTGTGTGTGTGTGTGTGTGTGTGTGTGTGTGTATGTTACACACACACACACACACACACACACACACACACACACATTCCTAGGAATAACATTGGACAATATTATCACTATACAGAGAAAACTCACTATAGCTTTTGATATATCATAAGGGACGATAACTAGACCTCAAGCACTTTTTATACTTGCCCTTTCGTCGACCTTGTTATTGAAATGAAATGGGTTGTCCCCTTCCGCAGTCCCTCGCTCTTTACGCTAAAGTTTGACTCTTTGCCACAATTCTACTTTTTAAAACAACTAAAAACTTTAGCGTAAAGAGCGTGGGACTGCGGAAGGGGAGAACCCATTTCATATACGGAGTAATTTCTGTTCGTTTTAAGTTTTAATGTCGCTCCTTACTTTCAGTTAAAAAAACTAGTTTTTTTTATTTAATTTCTGAACGTTTTTGAATTAATGCATGTTTGATTTTGGCTCTCCGCACATAAATTATTGAAATGAAATTAGTATATTAATTTTGTTTTGGCTAAATGGCCTTCTCTTAGTTTTGATCAGACGATTTTGAGAAATAAGGGGTGGGGAAGGAGGCCTAGCTGCCCTCCAATTTTTCGGTTACTTAAACAGGCTACTAGAACTTTTAATATTCAACGAACGTTTTTATTAGTAAAAAATATACGTAACTTAAGAATTAACTTACGTAACAAACTTTTATATTCTTATATTTTTATTATGTGTACGAGGGGGTTTGTACCCTCGTTAATACCTCGCTCTTTACACTAAATCGTAAGTTTTGTTCCAATTCTTTAAGAATGACCCCTGAATCAAATAGGCCGTAGAATAAATAGTTGAAATCACTAAAAATATTTTAGCATAAAGAGCGAGGTATTTATCTCCTCCTAAATACCTCGCTCTTTATGCTAAAGTATTTTTAGAACCCTTCATGTGCGTAATAATCTCTGTTTGTTTTAAATTTCAATGCTATTCCTTACTTTCATTTGAAAAAAAGTTTTCATTTTTATTTTTTCATTGTTTTTTTTTATAGTAATGCTAGAAAATCCTGCACCCTTTTCATTGAATTTTTTTCCCCCATGGCATATTTCTCCAATGAAAGATCCTCCCACATAGCCCCCTCCCTCAACCCTACCCCCAAAACCAAAAAAATCCCCCTGAAAACGTCTGTACACTTCCCAATAACCATTATTATATGTAAACACTGGTTGATGTTTGTAACTTGCAACCCCTCCCCCAGGGACTGTGGGGGAGTAAGTCATCCCCAAAAACATAGTTATTAAGATTTTTGACTATGCCAAACAAAATGGCTATCTTAAAATTCTGATCCGTTGACTTTGGGGAAAAAATGATCGTGGGAGGGGGCCTAGATGCCCTCCAATTTTTTTGGTCACTTAAAAAGGGCACTAGAACTTTTCATTTCCGTTAGAATGAGCCCTCTTGCGACATTCTAGGACCACTTGGTCGATACGATGACCCTTGGGGAAAAAACTGTTTGAAAAAGATTGTTAAAAAAAAATACTGCTTTGGTTACCTATATCTTATTAGAACCTGTAAATTTATATTTATGATTTTTTCTTTGGTTCAACGACGATTTATTAATAGAAATTTTGGTTGATAGGTTTGTTTTTATGCACCGGCTGAAAATTTTTGCTAACACTTGTTGAGGAAAATTGCTAACAAAAGATATTGCTTGCCGGATTTTCTGCTCGATTTTTATATATTTTCATTATTTATTTTAGTATTATTTTTATTGCTAGTATTTTTTTAAACTTGTAAATTATTATTTTTGGTTTTTTTCCTTTGGTTCAACAAAGGATTGTTAATATAATTGGAGTTTATACCTCCTCCATTCAAAATCCTAAATTTTTTTGAATTTCTGAGCAATTCTTATCCAAATTATTACACTAAATATATTTTTAATATTTGGCCCTCCTCCCAAAAAATCATTTGTGTGTGTGTCTAAATGATGTTACAAGGATTTCTGGAGGAGGGAGGGAGGGGGTCAGAAACTAGACATAAATGGTTCATTGTGGGATGAGGTACAAGTTAATCAAAACTCAAGAAACCGGTGGATTATACGAAAAATAATGGAAAATTAAATAGAAATAATGAAGACATGACATTTTCTTTGGTGGGGGAGGGGGCTAGAGCCTTTCCGTCTCCTTGTGCCCCTGATTATATTGTTAGCTAAGTTGAAAACTGCCTAATTTGGAAAAGGGAAAATCCTTGACATAAATGAGAAAATTTATTTCTAATAAATGAGAAAAGGTATTTGGTTGGAAATGTTTGACTCATAAAATTCTAGTTCTACCTCGTATATTTTTTAAAAAATTTAAATTTTGGTTGGTAGGTTTGTTTTTATGCACCGGCTGAAAATTGTTGCTAACACTTGTTGATGAAAATTGTTAACAAAAGATATTGCTTGCCGGATTTTCTGCTTGATTTTTATATATTTTCATTTTTTATTTTAGTATTATTTTTATTGCTAGTATTTTTTTAAACTTGTAAATTTTAATTTTTGTTTTTTTTCCTTTGGTTCAACGAAGGATTGTTAATATAATTGTGGTTTATACCTCCTCCATTCAAAATCCTAAATTTTTTTGAATTTCTGAGCAATTCTTATCCAAATTATTACACTAAATATATTTTTATTATTTGGCCTCTTCCCAAAAAATCATGTGTGTGTGTGTCTAAATGATGTTACAAGGATTTCTGGAGGAGGGAGGGAGGGGGTCAGAAACTAGACATAAATGGTCCATTGTGGGATGAGGTACAAGTTAATCAAAACTCAAGAAACCGAAGGATTATACGAAAAATAATGGAAAATTAAATAGAAATAATGAAGACATGACATTTTCTTTGGTGGGGGAGGGGGCTAGAGCCTTTCCGTCTCCTTGTGCCCCTGATTATATTGTTAGCTAAGTTGAAAACTGCCTAATTAGAAAAGGGAAAATCCTTGACATAAATGAGACATAAATGAGAAAATTTATTTCTAATAAATGAGAAAAGGTGTTTGGTTGGAAATGTTTGACTCATAAAATTCTAGTTCTACCTCGTATTTACATTCATAATGTTCTTTACATGGTCACTGAAAACTTTCTTTGTGATTTTTTGTTCTCTTTTTCAGACACTATCGAAACCTGAAGCATTGGCTACCATTAAATTCACCTCAGAGGCTGATAAGAAGGAAAGAAGTGTTGAGAAAATTTTACCAGCTGTGAAAGTTAATCAAAAAAATTTATCAATCGAAATATCAGGTGAAACTTCTAAAGATATGCTATTTGCTTCATCAACCAATTCAGAAAAATACATAACCCCACTTAAGCTTCGAAAACTAACTAAGTATAAACGTTTATCAGAGATAGATATATCAAAAATAGTAAGCCCGCTTGCCATCCCCAGCTATCCTCCCACACCAAAGCCAAGAAAAGCAACAATTGTTGTCCCACCGCCAAATTTTGATTCTTCATCAGAGTCATCTGAAGATGAAGGCGGATCATTGGAGGACGAGCAGGAACCGCAGCAGGAAATAAAAGAAACTGTGCCGGTCACAAGTGACATAGCTCCTATGCAAAACGAAAATGATACCATTTTTTTTCAGACTCAGACGGTACACTGACGAGTAAAGGTGAAGAATTGTCTAGCTTTATTAATGAAGTTATGGATGTAGCTGATAGCATTGACTCATTTTCTACGGAAAAAGTAAGATGTACTGTAGTTGATATTGATCCCACAGCTTCAGAGCAAATATCAGTAGGTACGCAGTCTAAAATGAGTCTTTTAAATCCCGACCAGATTTGGTGATATTGAAGGGAGTTGCAGGGGGAAACTGGAATTCTTGGAGAACGTGGAAATCGAGGTATCTTACGAATGGGTGATAGGATCTTAATGAAACTTGACATATAGAAGAATCTTATGTCTCAGATGCCCCATTTTCAATTTGAATCAGATCAAGAGATATAGATGGTTGGAGGGGGGAAACAGAAATCTTGGAAACCGGAAATCTTGGAAAACGCTTAGAGTGTAGAGATTGGGGTGAATAAGCACAAGTTATAGATACGAGATTGACATAATTGGTACGAATCCCTTCTCTTTGCGGGAGTGGGGGTTGTTAATTTGGAAAAAATTAGGAAAATTATTTTTGATGCATTTTTTTACCCCCCTCTCCTAAAAAAAAACAATCCTTGTGTAACTTCACTCCCCCCAAGCAAAAAAAATTCTGGATATGACCTTGTGGGGGGCCTATCGTAAATTATGGTTTATCAAGGGAATCTGTCCGTATTAAAACAAAAGCTCACTAGGAGGCGAAAACCTTCATTTCGTAATAGCAGGGAGGGAAAATTTAAAATCCTAACTTCTTTAGGCTGTTGAAATGATAATTCAGAATTTTGCTGTCACGACGGGGCTGAAAAGCAAAATATTAACTTCTTGATATCATCATTCAATTGACATCATTATATTTTTGGCTGCCTGTTTCGGTTTTTTGGGGTTGCTTTTTTGCAAAGCACGGTGATTTTTTCAGCAATGTTGTTTTTAGGGGATTTGTGCAAAAAAAGTAAGATTTAGTGTGAGGAGTGAGGTATTAACGAGGGGACAAACCCCCTTATATACATAATAAAATATAAGAATATGAAAGTTTGTTACGTAAGTTATTTCTCAAGTATATTTTTTACTAATAAAAACGTTCGTTAAAAATTAAAAGTTTTAGTTGTCTTTTTAAGTAACCGAAAAATTGGAAGGCAACTAGGCCTCCTTCCACATCCCTTATTTCTCAAAATCATCTGATCAAAACAAAGATAAAGTCATTTAGCCGAAAAAAGAATTAATATGCAAATATCATTTAATAATTTATGTACGGATAGCCAAAATCAAACATGTATTAATTCAAAAACGTTTAGAAATGAAATAAGAAAAAACTAATTTTTTAACTGAAAGTAAGGAGCGACATTAAAACTTAAAGGAACAGAAATTACTCCGTACATGAAATGGGTTGTCCCCTCCACAATCCTTCGCTCTTTGCACTAAAGTTTGACTCTTAGCCACAATTCTACTTTTTAAAACAATTAAAAAATTTAGCGTAAAGAGCAAGGCGTTGAGGAGGGGACAACCCATTTCATATATGGAGTAATTTCTGTTTTTTTTAAATTTCTGTTTTGTGTTTTTTTACTGTTTTAAAAAGAAGAATTGAGAGACAGAGTCAAACTTTAGCGTAAAGAGCGGCGCGTTGATGAGGAAGCAGCCTCTTTCATATACGAAGTAATTTCTGTTCGTTTTAAGTTTTAATGTCGCTCCTTACTTTCAGTTAAAAAAACTTGTTTTTTTTATTTAATTATATTAAACACCTAACCTAACCAACTCTAAAAAGCCTATAACAATTTTTAGTTGAAATATACCTGCATTATAGTTTATCTCACTTAGGTTAATCTGATTATCTCTGAATGCTCACAGAGAAACCGGCTTTAAACAAGTCAAGTACAACATTGTGGTCGGTATAATACACAAGTACTATTATTGTCATTTGTAGCTGATCCAGGAATGGTAATTATTATTTTCGTTAGTCTTAATAGTAAGGTATCAGTATCAAAACAAAATTTACAGAAATTTTTAAAAAGAGCCATAAACCCTTATAGTTATGCTATGACAAAATTTTTTAGGGGATCATAAGAATTACTGCAAGTTTGTTTTAAAAATAAGATTTTACTCCCAAGACTAAGGAACATTTCAGTTACCATTCCTGAATCACCAATAAATGGTCATTTTTTTTCACCAGATTTTTTTAGAAACGTGTTTGTAAAATGTTGGTTACTTCGGATGGTTTTACCGGTTGAGTAAAACCTTGAGAAAATTGGGTAACTGAGTGTGAAAAAGTTCTTTGTAAAATCTAAAAAAAATAGAGGGGGGGGGGGGGTAAACCCATTGGAAATGGCCTTATTGTCACCTGAAAGTACTGCCATTAGATTAAACACTCGACCACAAAAACAGCGTAAATTAATTATGATCTATTAATCGGCTGACCTATAAATAACGGTGGCATTCCGTTCTTGTTTAATTATGATCTATTTTCACCCCAAGCTTTTAACTTTTGTTCGATTGCACCATTTCCCGATCTTCTACGACCATTATTTTGATACGATCATCCCTTGGAAAAAAACATAAGAAAAAAAAAATGAATAAACACGCATCCGTGATTTGTCTTCTGGCAAAAAATGCAAAATTTAACATTTTTGCAGATAGGAGTTGGAGATTTCTACAGTACAAGAAAAAAAAAAAAAAAAAACACCAGATAAACACGCATCCGTGATTTGTCTTCTGGCAAAAAATGCAAAATTTAACATTTTTGCAGATAGGAGTTGGAGACTTCTACAGTACAAAAAAAAACAAAAAAAAAAACACCAGATAAACACGCATCCGTGATTTGTCTTCTGGCAAAAAATGCAAAATTTAACATTTTTGCAGATAGGAGTTGGAGACTTCTACAGCACAAAAAAAAACACCAGATAAACACGCATCCTTGATTTGTCTTCTGGCTAAAAATGCAAAATTTAACATTTTTGCAGATAGGAGTTGGAGACTTCTACAGTACAAAAAAAAAAAAGAAAACACCAGATAAACACGCATCTGTGATTTGTCTTCTGGCAAAGTTTGCAAAATTTAACATTTTTGCAGATAGGTGTTAGAGAACTCTGCAGTACGGCTCTGGTACCCTGAATCTGATGGTGTGATTTTTATTAAGATTGCTTTAATTTCTTGGAGTATTTTCCCCTATTTCAAAAACCAAACAAATTTTCTCAGACTCGTACCTTTTGATTGGTATCACTAAACTTGTTGAATCTCGTTTATTTAGAATCAGGATATTCAATTGATTCTTTTCATGTATCTATTGATATTATAATGCCGTTTTTAGAGTTTCGGTTACTATTGAGCCGACTTACTCCTTACTTACTGTTTGTTACCATGAAAACTCTGTTGTTTTCCAACTGGTCATATTTTGTAATGTAAAATCTCAGTTAAGTAATGGTCGGAGGGGGCAGTAGCGTTCTTCATATTCAGGCTATCTTTGTTCGTTTAACTTTCAATCGTGACGTTGAGATCTGTCTATGCTACGCAGACCATGGGTCAGCATGCACAAAAAAACTTTCTGAAAAAGTTTTAAGAAAGTAAAAAAAAAAACGGAAAGTAAAGCTTGATTAATGCTCATGAAATAAAACAAAATATGATGAATGTATAATAGTTTAGAAGCAAAATTGGCCAATATATTTGCAAATTAAGAGTGGGGGTGGGATTAATGCATAGTATATATTAAATACGTCAGCTAACCATCGCTGTATTTAATATATACTATGCTTGACCCCGCCCCCCTTAATGTGCAAATGTATAGCCCAAATTTGTTTGCATAAGCCAAACCAAAATACAAACTAAATAGGCTACTTAAATAAAATATAACTACAATTTATTTGCAACCAAACCAAAGCTAATTTTGCGGTATCAAGAAGCTGCTTGACCGGTTTCTTGTGTCATGCTCGCATCATACGCGATCAAGGTAAATACCCCCAGTCCTGCGGAAAACAGCCCCCCTCCGCGGAAAAAACCTCCCAGAAATAGCCTTCCCGGAGAATACCCCACCCCCTGCATATAACCCTTCGAGAAATACCCCCGTCTCCTCAGAAAATACCCCTTTCCCCAAGGTAAATACCCCCCCCTTGTACCACATGGAAAATAAGGCTCTCAAAATTTGAGAATTTTTTTTCAGTTTAGTTTTTATTTTCCGTCCGGGGTAGGAATTTTGGTGCTTGTGTATTATAGGCCACTCACTAAAGTTAACCCCATGTGAAACTCGAGAGCAAACCGGTTTCTTCGTTAGTTTCTTTCAGCTTAGCACGAGACAGGACAAAGACAAGGGACAGAATAGATGGGAAATATATAATTTGGGCTATATATTTGCGCGTAAGGGGAGGGGGTAAAGTATTTGGACAGTCTGAAGTCAGAAAACAAATCTAACTTCAAACTTGTTAAGCTATGTCTAGGCGAGTTTACTTCCCCATTTGATTTCATGCTCTCCCAATCCTTTCCTCTGCTCCTTAATATAAACTCTGTCAAAAAGAACCATATAAATGTGGGTACAACACAATCGTCCTTATCTCCTGATTTAATACGGCAGGAGCTACTAACCTGATTTCCTATCTTAACCTACCCTACACTTATAGAAACTTTTCTAAAGCTCTTGTATCTGCTGAATCAAACGCTAACTTGTAAATCTAAGAAAGTGAGGATTAAAGGGTTTTTGATAACTAAGGCGCTTCTCAATTATTAACCTAAGAGTGGAAATTTGGTCGACGCGTCTTACACTCTTTCTAAAATCAAATTGTTATTCTCTTAAAACTATCTAGAGAACCTCCAAGTCTTAAAATGTATCATACAAATGTAATTTGCTTCTTACAGAAACCAGGCCAATGTCTCTAATAACCACACCCTGTTTATCACCTTTCTAATGGAGGGGTTATTTGACCTTTGTACAATTGTGAAAAATATTGCAATTATAAAATTCAATCTGATGCATTTGGGGATAAAAAGGTTTGATGGGGTACTGTTCACCCTCGATATCACATTCTACTCTTCAAAAGCACACACAAACTTTCAATTTCCAATCAAATTAGCAGCTCGAATGTTTATGCGTCAACCCCCTCCATAGACACAATAAATGTCAACAATTGGCAACTTAGGTAGCTTACAGCCCTTGCCCCTGGAGCTGTAGAGGTATTTAATAAGAGGGGCTTAATGCTACTCCTTACTTTAATGGGGAAAAACTTGTTTTTTATTATTCTAGAAAGCTTATATCTTATAAAAAGGTGTAGGCCAACGCTTGAGAAATCCGTGGTAAACTAAATTTTTCGGTATATTTTTGTCTTATTTCCTCTTATTTTCTGACTTGGAATACCTGGTCTAGTTTTAATTTTTTCGAAGTCTTCCTCCGGTCACTTCTTGTGGGTGAAGAAAATTTTATTCAGCGTAAGTTTGCTTTTTTAGACTTAGTTCTACCCCGATGAGTGGCGCATAAGGCGACAACATTGCCACTCCACGACCACCTTTAATGCTTTTGACCAAAGGTTTCCAGGTATCGCCACTCCCCTAGTTCTTCTGACATCTTATGTTAAACTCCTTTTATTTTAAACTCCTATTAGGATACTTAATCTGACTAACAAATTGTCGCAATTTTGATTTTTGCATGCCTTGCCCCCCTTAAGTATATGATACCTCTCTTTTATGCTGTTATTAGTGCCCTCACAGACAAATAATAATAATTATTATTTAGTAAATCACAATTATCAATAATAATTTAAAGAAGGAAACATGTTCCTTCTTAGCTTACCAATGGGTTGCAGTTGTGTCAAAATGACACGTTTCCAGGTTTGATGACATAATGATATGAAAAGATAAAATATTTTACATTTATGACAGGTTCGTCAAATTTCTGTCACTATGCCTCCTTTACAAAGAGGTTCATTTCCTTCATTCTGATCTGAAAGTCAATCCTTAAAGTTTTCCGAGTAGCATACCCATTCGATTTATTTTCCAAGATATTTACCGACCAAAAATATCCAAGATTATCCTCTTGTTTTGGCGGGTCTCATCTTGATAATAAACATCTGCCAATAAAGGATGAAATGAATATTTTGACAAAACATTTACTCTTGAACCGAACCAGTTTGGCTTGAAGGTTTTGACAGTCGAGAATAGGATACATTTTTTTTTGTAATACATAGTGATCTGATAGTTACAGAGGAGAAGCTGGGAAAAAAATAATTGCTCTTATATTACTGTGAGATTTAAGCTTTAATATATATACAGAAGGTTGAAAGTAAATTTTGAGAGGTTTTGTATTGTGTTTGTTTGTGTAGAGGGGTTTGAGCTATCCCCTCCCAAGTCCTTCCTGAGAGATTATGGAGTGGATTAAGGATTAGCAGCGTTTTTAATCTTATTTTGTTGTGTAAAATGTACACGGAAATGGAATGCAACTACGATATTACTTTCTACGATTGAATTTTACTACGAACTACGATTGAATTTCTCAACTTCTCAATACCAACCAATCACAAAATATAGTTAAGTTGCTATTTAAGGGTTGCTTATATTTGTTCATAAAATTGTCTAAACTGCTATATATACCGCTGAGGATTTCTATGCTTACTTTGATACGTTCCATCCATTCATATTTCCACGATTAGTTGTTTACTAATTACAATTTTTACAGGACAATTCTTTCACTTAATGCTAAATCTTAGTCTAATTTCAGTTGTACATTTGTGCTTTACAGACGCATTAAACGTTTGAAACGAATATCTGAAAATCTCAAGATTAAAAAAATAATAATTAGAAATCTACCACAACTTGAAACCATGAGAATTTAAATCACCAATCTATATTTGGTAAATACAAAAGTAAAAAATACATAACAATTTGTTTTTTAACGAGTATTTCGACTAGTATACTTAGTTTGAAGCAAATACCTACATGCATCTTCATTAGAGTTCATAATTTTCTGATGATTTTGGTCTTTATTCAAATGTTTTTGGATGAATAGAAGAGGAAATACTACCGAAGAGCTTCAAACTGACATGACTCTAGACTGACAGGACAGGACTGATACGTTCTTGTTGGGGGAGCTGGGGGTTGTTTATTGGGAAAAATTAGAAAAATTAAGGTATTTTTAACTTAAGAACGGGCGACCGAATCTTACTATAAAAAAATTCACTTCTACGTGAAAGAATTGCTAGAATAAAATAGGGAATAAAACCTTTTCACAGTGCTGAAGAGATTTCAAGAAACATTGACGAAGCCAGACGGAACTATGAATTACTCGAAACTCAAATGATTACTTCAAAAAGAAAAATCAAAGAAACAAAAATCATCCAAGAAATCAAAAAGGCAAAGCAAGAGGCAACTGGCGTCAAAGTATCAGTGACTAATGCATCTAAGGAGAAAAAGTGTATACTGTCGTATTTGCCCGAATTGAGCCCAGGAACCACCTCGTCTTCGTCCTAAACATATGCCATCACAGGAAAGGATAAAAACACAATACTTTCTTATCTACCTAGTAGTAGCCAGGTAATTATTCTAATGTAGGGGAGGGGCCACGAAAATTCTAATGAGTGGGATAAAAAAATTTTGTATACGTTTTCATACCTGGAACATGTTTCGAATTTTATAAAGTATTATAATTTCTGTATATTCTTTTATTTCAAAAGGAATGGGGGAGATTTTTACCTTTCTTAGATCGAGAGAGAAAGAGAGAGGGTATACAGAGGGGAGCAAGAGAGGTAAAGTGAAAATCAGATATAAATTATGATCTTAGTCAAGTGCCGTTCAAGCATCACCCTTAATGGTTACTTGGACGCATCAGTTGCCTTGATAAGAAACGGGTTGACATTTTTTCGTTTTATGAGTTAAATTTTACTGTTACATAAAAGGTTTTTTTTGTTTTGTAAGTTATATTTTATATTTTATAAGTTTCTAGTTTAAAATATTATAGTTCTTAATATATTTTTTTTATGTTTTCCGTCTCAGTTTTCTGGCAGCAGAAATTGGAACCGGCAAAACATTTCATAGAAGTCTACCAAAGTTTATGTTCACGATAAGTTACATACCGAGTACTAGGCAATTTTTTTTCTTTTAACGGAAGCTAATGTACTTAAAAACTTCTTTCAATTTCATCACACAATATTCACAATATCACAATATCACACAGTGCTCTTTTAAGCCAATTATCATCTAGTCGGATTTTTTACTTCTCGAAACGGTGAATCGTTTTTATGAATCGGTGTCCGTTTTTATGGCACTTGGTAATAACCAAGTGACCTATAGCAATCGCAAATTCTGTTGGTCTGTCTGTCTGTCTGTCTGTCCCGGTTTTGCTACTAGTAAGCTAGGACGATGGAATTTGGCTGGCCAATCAGGGACCGGATCAGATGAAATTTGCCCAGCGTCATTGGGGGGGGGGACCGGAAATATTAGAAAATACTTAAAGCGGAGAGATCAGGATGAAACTGGATGGGAAGAATAAAAATAAGTCTAAGATACGTGACTGACATAACCGGACTGGATCCGCTGTCTTTAGTGGAGTTTGGGGGGGGGGGGGGGTAATACGGAAATATGAGGTATTTGGAACTTACGAACGGGTGACCAGATCTTAATGAAATATGATACCTAGAAGGATCTTGTGCTTTAAAGCTCCTATTTTAAATTCCGACCAAATCATGTGACATTGGGGAGGGGGGGGGGGTTGGAGAGGGAAACCGGAATTCTTGGAAAACGTGAAAATTGAAGTATTTTTATCTTACGAACAGGTGATCGGATCTTAATGAAACTTGATATATAGAAGGGTCTTATGTCTCAGATCCTCCATTTTCGACTCGAATCGGATCCAGAGACATAGGGCGTTTGAGGAGGGAAACAGAAATCTTGGAAAACACTTAGAGTGGAAAGATCGGGATGAAACTTGATGGGAAGAATAAGCACAAGTTCTAGATTCATGTTGGACATAATTGGAACGGATCTGTTCTCTTTGGAGGAGCTGGGGGGTGTTAATTTGGAGAAATTAGAAAAATTGAGGTATTTTTAACTTAAGAACGGGTGACCGGATCTTAATGAAATTTGATATTTAGAAGGAATTCATGTCTCAGAGCTCTTATTTCAAATCCCTACCAAATCTGTTGACATTGGGGGAGTTGGAGGGGGAAATCCGAAATCTTGGGAAACGCTTTGATTGGAGGAATCGGGTTAAAGCTTGGTGGATAGCATAAGCAAATGACGTAGATGTGATTGACACAACCGTACTGAATTTTCTCTCTTTGGGGGAGTTGGGGGGAGGGGTTCAGTTCTTTGGCGAGTTTGGTGCTTCTGGACGTGCTAGGACGATAAAATTTGGTAGGCGTGTCAGGGAGCTGCACAAATTGACTTGATAAAGTCGTTTTCCCAGATTCGAGCATCTGGGGGGCTAAGGGGAGAGGAAAAATTAGAAAAAATAACTTATCTATAACTTACGAGTGGGTGATCGGATCTTAATGAATTTTGATATTTAGAAGGCCATCGTGACTCACAGCTCTTATTTTAAATCCCAACCGGCATTAAGCCTCTGATTTTCCTTTTAAATCAATCTATTGATTCTTAGAACTTTGTTAGAGCTTATACCATATGAGCTCTTTGCAATTATAACAGCATTTGGGTGGGCGTTGGTATTCGTAAACTCGATATATCTCATACCCAATCTTTATACCAAGTCGAAGTGCATTAGCGAGCGCAACAGCGTTTTCAAAAAACACTCTAATAGCCAAAGAATCGCCTATCCTTTTCGCATGAGTAATATTGTTGCAGTCAATTAACATTCCCTCATCAAAACTGGTCGGTATACCTTTAATGATTCCAATATATTCCGTTTCTTTTACTTTGACGTCACAATCTCTCATTACAGTTGGAACGGCATTGCAAAAGTTTGTTATAGCAATCTTGTCAATTCGTACCACTTGCTTATGGTCAGAGGGCTTAATGCTATGAATACATTCATGACCTGGAATAGAGTCTATTATTTCGACGCTTGTCAGGATTATCTAATTCTGATTGGACTTTAGAAATAACAATGGTCGTCAGATCGGGATTGAATGATTGAGCGCCAGGGCTGCTAAGAGGGGGGAATTAAATATCAGAAATCTTCTCACGAATTTGCAAAAGTTCCGCATCAATCCTTACAAGCTTTGAGGCGAAGCTAGAATAAGCCACAGCAGGAATAACAGAAACCTCGGTAGGTAAAATAATCACATATGTAGGTAAAGACAAATTTTCGCTGTCGCGTTTCTGGAAGATTTCCATCATGTCCTTAATGTGACGGTAATTAGCTTGATCGCCTTGGCGTCTTTGCACACGTTCACACTCGTAAACATGAGACCAAAGTTCTATTTTAGCCCAGTGTACCGTTAGTTCGAATCCCAGTGTACCCAATTCTTCAGTTTGGGACGGGGGTCAGTGGCGTGACTCTGTAAGCTTAGCCAGAGTTGACCCAGCTCTAAATGGGTACCTGGAGAAATCTGGGGAAGGTAAACAGGAAGGGTGTGCGAAAGCACAGGATGGCTGGCCCCCAACCTCCCATTGCACTTCCTGGCTGAAGGGCCAAGAAACGGAGATCAGCACCGCCGGTACGGACTGTAAAGTCTAATGCCGTATCCTTTACCTTCTTTTTTTTACCATAATAGACTTCTCATCGAAAAAAACAACGGATGCAATAACTTCATCACTTACTCCTTTTTTAAGATTTGAGTGCACGAAATTCAACACCGACGAATGTAGTTAGCCCGCTGTCATAATTACATAAGAGTTGATCGCTTATCCATAGATGAAATTCCCCGGGTTTAAGCGGCGGTCCTCACAATCAAAAACCCTATTTTTGACGGTTTCGAGTTAAATATAATATTCTACTCCAACAGGGGCGCCTTAGCTTTGCCTCGAGTTAAACTGAGATAAACGGGTGCATTCGCCTCAATTGACCAAACCAAACCAGTTGACGTTTGCATTCGCTTTGATTCAGACCAAATTAAATAATGAGTGACAGTGAAATAGTGATTGGACTGTTGGACAGTTTAGTTTATGAAGATTATGAACGTGGAAGGCAAAATAAAGCTCATTCGCGTCGCAGAATACTCTCAAGTGAGAGTGATAGTGATCATAGAACAAATAGTGGCTCTCGGAGCCTAGAGTTTCAAACTCATGCTCGATATGGCTCTCGGAGCCCTCAAATTAGTTCTAGGAACGACAAATCTAGCTCTCGGAGTTCACAAATAGGTTCTAGAACCATAAGAACTGGCTCTGTGAGCCCCGTAAAAATCCATGACAAAAAGCGGAAGGCTTCTCCGGAAAAGCGAAAAGGTAAAAGATTAAAAGAAAACACGTCAAATGACTCTCTATTCAAAAAGATTTCTGAGGAACGTTCTGGTAACAAAGAGGGTCCCAAGATCCATAAAAAACTTGCCAAAGTTGCAAATAGAGCTTTCTCATAGCCTATGGAAATAGGGAAGCTAAAAGATTTATTTGAGCGCCACCCTAGGCCTGCGAATACAGATAAAATTGTTGTTCCCAAGGTGAATAGTGAAATTTGGGCCACTCTCTCAGCACGTGCTATGCAGAGGGATGCTAAGGCACTTCAAGTGCAGCGGACAATTGTTCACTCAACCTTTTGTATTTTAGAGGCAGTAAATGATATTCTTGAGCTCGAAAATGAGCATATCAAAGAAAAGGTTGTAAAAAACCTAACAGATGCAGTTCACAAGCTTGGCCTCACCAATTATGATTTAAGTCTAAAAAGACGCCATGCGATGAAATTCAAGTTGAGCCCAGATCCCATGGTGGCATCCGCTTTATGCGCTCCCGAAGTCAAAGTCACGGAGTTTCTTTTTGGCAAAGATGTTGCCAAAACAACGTCCAAAGCCAAATCCGTGGCGGATTTGAAAAAATCATTTGGAAGACCAAAAAACGTGCAAGGGGGGGCCTACCGTTATCGCCGATGGCAGAACGAGGCTCCCCGTCCATTTTATCGAAAAAAGCAGAACCAGGACCGTCAGGAGAGGCCGAAATTCCAGAACTTTCAGAAAAGGGATCGCAAATAGGTGGTATGTACCATTTAACATACCCTGACCTTGAGTTTTATGATTTTGTTGTAAATTTTAATAGGCAGTCCAAACATTTGGTTGATAATTTTAAAGCAGGAAGAATTAGTAAGTTTATCTCAAAATGGCAGTCAATAACAAGTGATTTGAATATTTTGAATATTGTGGCTTCAGGCTATAAGATTGAATTCGAGAAAAGACCACTAAAAGCTTTGGTAACAAAAAACAAAAGTTTTACGCCTGAAGAAATGCATACTATACGAAAAGAAGTTTATATTTTATTGCATAAAGGAGTTATTATTAAAGTACCCGAGTTCAGAATAAAAGAAATACTTTGAGTTTCTCCCGTTTTTACGGTCCCAAAGAAAGATGGGTCTTCTCGGTTTATTTTGAATCTTAAAAAACTAAACGAAAGTATTAAATATTACCATTTTAAAATGGAAAGTGTTCAGTCTGCGGTTCTTTTAATGACAAAAAATTGTTATATGGCCTCTGTTGACCTTGTTGACTTTTATTATTCATGCCCTGTTGATTTTGAGTATCAAATATGGCTTTGTTTTGAAGTAGATTGTTGTTATGCTTTCAAATGTATGCCAAACGGCTTATCATCTACCCCAAGGGTTCTCACGAAACTTATGAGACCCGTTTTCTCCCTTCTTCGACGAAAAGGTTATTTGTCAATTGTTTATCTAGACGATACCCTTCTTCTGGGAAGGTCAGTTTTAGAATGTCAAAACAATGTCTATGAAACAGTGAAATTACTGTCAGAGCTGGGGTTTGTAATTCACCTGGGGAAGTCAGTTCTCATTCCAAGTCAAAGATTAGAATTTCTGGGTTTTTTACTAGATTCGCGATTAATGCGTATTTCCCTGCCGGAAAGAAAAATTAAAAAGGTTCTAGATTTAGTTTCAAAAGTTCTCCGTCAAGAATCGACTACGATTCAAAATTTGCCCGAAACTCTAGGTGTTCTTGTTTCAACCACCCCAGCAGTGGAATTAGGGCCTTTATATTACCGGAAAGCGGAATCATTGAAAACTCAAGCACTAAAGCACGCGAAGGGTGATTTTGCGGCTAGGCTAACTTTAACATCCGATGTAATTTCCGAATTGCATTGGTGGTTGAACATTGCCAATCATGCTTCTAAAGCAATTGAACCTCAGCTAATTGACAAATATTTGTGTAGTGATGCATCCAAATTAGGCTGGGCACTCGTGGATGAATATTCCATGAAAACAGCCACAGGCGAATGGTCCTCAGAAGAGAAGGGATTTGACATCAATGTTTTAGAAACGAAGGCCGTTTATCTGGGATTAAAGTGTTTTGCTCAGGATATTAAGGGCATTCATTTCCGGCTGCGTTCAGATAATATAACCACAGTAGCTTATATAAATAAAATGGGAGGAACAAAATCTCAATTTTGTATCTATTTCGCAAATAGGATCTGGCAGCTAGTATTGCAGGATAAAGGGTGGATAGCTGCAGAGCATGTGCCAGGAGTTGCTAATATCGCGGACAAAGCATCTCGAAAATTTGATAATGAAAAAGAATGGAAATTGGATTCTAGAATATTCATTATTTTGAATTTGTTGGTATGTCAGTCGATAGATATTGATCTGTTTGCAACCAGATTAAATTTTCAGATTAAACCATTTGTTTCTTGGAAACCAGGTCCAGAATGTGTTTTCGTAGATGCATTTGCAATGAGTTGGGAGCTTCATTTCTTTTATGCCTTTCCCCCATTTAGCTTATTTCTGAGGACCCTTCAGAAGGTAGAGACAGATCAGGCAACTGGTATTTTGATTTTCCCAAACTGGACCACACAAGTTTGGTATCCCTTACTATTAAAGCTCTTAATAGGAAGTCCTATACTTTTATCAAATGATACTTTTACTTTGTCTCTTCCACAGAAACCGACCTTACACCATCCATTGTCCAAAACGTTACGCCTAGCGGCTTGTGTCGTCTCCGGCAAGGGCTTCACCACCAAGGATATTCTCCTTCCACAGTCGATATTATCATGGATGGATGGCTGGATTCAACTAAGCGTCAGTACAGGGTTTACATTGAAAAATGGATCGACTTTTGTGGAAGAAACACAATCCAGGCCTTGGAGGCAACTGTACCGGAGACTTTGACCTTTCTTACGGAACTATTTCACTCAGGTGTTGAATACAGTGCTATTAATACTGCGAAGAGTGCTTTATCCGCAATTTTACCAAGCCTTCAGTTAGGCAGTAATCACATCACTAAGAAATTCATGAGAGGTGTCTTTAATAGAAGGCCTAGCCTACCCAAGATTTCTAGTATTTGGGATGTAAAATGTGTATTCGATCTATTTAGATTGCCAGTTTGGGATATCGAAAACCTTAAATTAAAGACACTAACACAAAAATTAGCGGTTTTATTGATTCTATCGGCTTGTGAAAGAGTTCAGTTGTTGGCCAGTTTGTCACTTAATAATATGATAAATAATGACGATGGAAGTTTTGATTTTCAAATTAATGTGTTATTAAAAACAACGAAACCGGGAAACCACAAATCAGTAGTTAAATTTTGACCTTTTCAAGAGTCGTCCCTTTGTCCGGTGACGCACCTAGCTAGGTATATTAGAATGACGTCATACCTGAATAGAGACGACGCACTTTTTCTTACATATCGTAAGCCTTATACTGCTGTGTCCAAGTCATCTATTTCTAGATGGATAAAAGAAGTATTATTTCTTGCAGGTATATATACCAGTGTTTACGGTGCTCATAGCACACGGTCTGCCTCAACGTCCCACCTTAAAGCAAGAAGAGTTGATGTTGACCAAATCATAAGATATGTAGGCTGGACAAATGCTAAAACGTTTGCAAGGTTTTATAATAAACCAGTTGAAAGTGGAAAACAGTTATCTGTCTTTTGAAGTCACTCATCGCATTCTGTTATATTTGAATTATTTTACTATAAATGAAATTTTGTACAGCGGCCTCTTTTTTTTTATTGAATAGGGCTATTATTGGTCATTAGTGCTGGTTTAGCTCATGCTGAACTTTAAAATCTCAGTTTAACTCGAGGCGAAGCTAAGGCGCTCCTATTGGAGTAGAATTTATAAATTAAACGAAAACTTACCAAGTTTGAAGTTTGATTGTAATTCTACTCCAAAGAAGGAGCGCCAGCGTAGCTGAGAGTTCAACTGCCCTCCCAATTTCCCTTCCCGTTGAACTCTCGGCGTTTCATCATGAGCTTAACCACCGCATACTACAACGACTTTAAAATACTGGTTTGGTTCAGTCAATTGAGGCGATTGCACCCGTCTATCTCAGTTGAACTCTCAGCTACGCTGGCGCTCCTTCTTTGGAGTTGAATTACAATCAAACTTCAAACTTGGTAAGTTTTCGTTTAATTTATAAATTTTCGGTTATCGGTCCTGAAGAATTGCCCGATGAAGTCTTTGAAATCATTCTATGGTACGTGATCTATTTCGATTCGATATAAATGTAATTTCCTTTCTAACCAGGCGCATAAAGACAAATTTTATTCCTCGGGCTTGGTATACCAATAACCTTGGTAATTGTATGAGCAGAATACGGCACAATTTGTAAAAACAAATGGTTGGTATGCGTGTCAGTAACCTAGTATCGTTGGTTGCAGACCTTATGATATGCATTACACAGTGAAAACGTAGACATGGTCAAGTAACTATAGCCACAATAACCAAGAAGTGAAGTTCGGTTAATCATAATGAAACAATTCGTATTTTATAATATGCTGAAAAATTGTAGCTAACACATTTTGTATGCAGAACCGCTATACTTTACCAACACCCCCATTCCCCACTCAATTAATTTGCAAGTATATAGCCCAATTAAATATTTTTCAGATTAACCTAACTTCATTTCTTGGGTGTGGTGGCTATAAGAAATAAGTACCACCTCTTTTATTGAAAAAATATTTTGACAAGTAATCAAAGAGGTGAAAAGACTTTGAGGTGAAAAAGGAGTTTGTCTAAAACTAAGATTTGTCCGTTGGACCTTCCTATATTAAATTGAAAATTAAGATCCTAAGTCATTTTCAGCATTTCAGAATCCTCGCCGAGAAATTTTTTTAGGGGTGGTAATCCTTTCAGAAGCATTGTCATTTGAAAATTAAACTTTAGCACAAAGAGCATGGGATTACGGGAGGGGTTGGTATTCTCCCATGACCCTGCATATGATTTACAAGATAGAAAGAAATTGAACACATAAACGGATTTGTTTCAAGTTAAAGTAGAGTGATATTAACACTTAAAACGAGCATATACTGCTCTATATAAGAAGGGGGACTGCCCCTCCCCCTCATTTATAGGAAACTTACTCCACGCTAAATTTTCAATATTTAAAAACATTAATCGTACCCCCAATAAAACATAAAGAAAGTTTAGTCTCGTTCTTTACTCCCAAGAAAGCTGTTTTTCGAATCTCTGTTGTTGGCTTGTAATTTTTTCTTGTTTTTGAAAATGGGTTTTAATGACCTAACCTATTGTCAATCCGTAGAGATATCTTAGAAATATGAACACGAAGATAAATAGTCATTTATGACTCTTTCGCAAAACAGTTACAGAAAAAAAGCACAGGCTAGCTGTTATTAAACAGAAGATTTACTCAATGCTTAAGGACCATGGAACGGGTTTGATTATTATCATGATTCTGATCTATTTCATTTGGAAGAAGAATTTTGGCCATTGGAAATAATTTGTTATTGTTTCTCTACTATTTCCAAAATATTGAAAGTTTGTCGTCACTCTTTACTTTCAAGCAGGAATACTTTTAGAACTGATTTATACAGTTTATCGTTGTCTATATACTGGGGACAGATGAAACAAGGACCCCTCCACTATAAACCCTCAGAACAATTCTTCGCAAAATTATTGAAAATCATGCCAGATTTGCTAGAATACTTGATATAATCACCATGTGTGATTATCAAGACCATTTGTCAAGGATCTTTGAATTAAAGCCATTTATTTATAAAAAGATCCAAGCACCATTAAAAACATCGTTGATAGTTTTAAAATTATTATTTCAATTTTTTATTCGCGACTGAAAACGTTTTAAATTTGTTATAATTTCACGCAAATTCCACCCCGTAACCGCATTGACTATTTGCTAAAAATTGTTCGGATAATGTTTGGAACATTAATTTATCAAAAAATCCAAGTACCGTATAAAAATATTATTACTGGTTTCAAAATTGTCACTTCTAGTTTTTATTCTCAACTGAAAACCTGCTTTCCATTTGTTATAATTTCACAAAAGTTGCTAATTTTGACTTGACCCACCACTGGACTCATTGGTTTAAGTTCGAGTCCTCTTGTAGGTAGGAAATTATGGTTATATATAGTCCGCTATAATGCATGAACAGATCTTTTGAATGTCATTTATCGGCATTATGATTAATTCCCTTTTTTTAGAATGCATCTTTGATTAGCAATGAATTCAACTTGTGGAATGGTTCAAGCGCCTCATACACATCCAACCAATCCAGATTTAGAGATTAGAAGACCTCAAACTTCTCCAATCAGTTTTGAGGGGAGAGTTAGTGTCCTACCTCCGAACTCAGTGGGAAAACATTCATTTCGGTAAGCTTTTTTCCACCCTCTTCTAATCAACAACAAAAGGATATCGATTTCAAAGAGAGGGAATAACCCCACCTTTCTGTTTTTTTTTGTGATTGATTGAATATGCATTTGTCATGACCAATAGCGAGATAATTTTCAAAAATAGGTGACGTCAGGGTTAATATTTTTCGAGAAAGAAATGTATGAATTTATTGATACATTGAATAATTTGCTATATAAAATTTTCGCACAATCAATCTATTGTACAGATATCCCGTGCCTGAGTTTATAAACTTTTATATAGTGAAAGGGGATGAGTTGGTAACAAACAGTTCGTGGTAACGAACTGTAGTAAGGAGCGACCCGACTCAATAGAAACCAAAACTCTAAAAAATGGAATTTTGATACCAATAGCTACATCAAAAGAATCGCATTTTAATGCTGATTTTAAATATATAAGTTTCATCAAGTTTAGTCTTACGCACCAAAAGTTAAGAGCCTGAGAAAATTTGTGTTATTTTAGAAAATAGGGGGAAACACCCTTTAAAAGTAATAGAATCTTAACGAAAATTACACCATCAGATTCAGCGTATCAGAGAACCCTATTGTAGAAGTTTCAAGCTCCTATCTACAAAAATGTGGAATTTTGTGTTTTTTGCCAGAAGGCAAATCACGGATGCGTGTTTATTTGTTTTTTTTTCTTTTTTCTTTTTCCCAGGGGTGATCGTATCGACCCAGTTGTCCTAGAACGTTGCGAGAGGGTTCATTCTAACGGAAATGAAAAGTTCTAGTGCCCTTTTTAAGTGACCGAAAAAATTGGAGGGCAAATAGGCCCCCTCACACGCTAATTATTTTCCCAAAGTCAACGGATGAAAATTATGAGATAGCCATTTTATTCAACGTATTTGAAAAACCTTATAACTATGTCTTTGGAAACGATTTACTCCTCCACAGTCCCCGTGGGAGGGGCTACAATTTACAAACTTTGACCAGTGCTTACATATAGTAATGGTTATTGGGAAGTGTACAGGTGTTTTCAGGAGGATTTTTTGGTTGGGGGGAGATGTTGAGAAGAGGGGGATATACTGGGGGAACTTTCCATCGAGGAATTTGTCATAGGGAAAGAAAATTTCCATGAAGGGAGCGCAGGATTTGCTAACATTATTTAAAAAAAAACAATGAAAAAATAAATATGAAAAAGTTTATTTCAGCTGGAAGTAAGGAGCAGCATTAAAACTTAAAACTAACAGAAATTATTACCCATATGAGGGCCTCACCTCCTCCTAATACCTCGTTCTTTACGCTAAAGTGTTTTTAGCAATGTCAACTATTTATTCTACGGCTTTTGTGATTCAGGGGTCATTCTTAATGATTTGGGACAAAATTTAAGATTTAGTGTAAAGAGAGAGGTACTGACGAGGGGGCGAACTCTCTCATATGTGTAATAAAAACATGAGAATAAAACATTCTTTTCGTAAGCTAGTTTATGAGTTACATATATCTTTTACTAATAAAAAGATTCGTAAAAAATTGAAAGTTTTAGTTGCCTTTTTAATTAACCAAAAATTGGAGGGCAACTAGGCTTCCTCTCTCGCTCTTTTTTTCTCAAAATCGTTCGATCAAAATTATGAAAAAGCCATTTAGCCAAAAAAAAAAAAAATGCAAATTTCGTTTTAATTATTTCTCTGCAGAGAGCCAAAATCAAAACATGCATTGATTCAAAAACGTTCAGAAATTAAATAAAAAAAACAAGTTTTTTCAACTGAAAGTAAGGAGCTACATTAAAACTTAAAACGAACAGAAATTACTTCGTATATGAAAGGGGCTGCTTCCTCATCAACGCCCCGCTCTTTACGCTAAAGTTTTTTACTGTTTTAAAAAGAAGAGTTGAGAGAAAGAGTCAAACTTTAGCGTAAAGAGCGGGGCAATGATGAAGAAGCAGCCCCTTTCATATACGAAGTAATTTCTGTTCGTTTTAAGTTTTAATGTTGCTCCTTACTTTCAGTTGAAAAAACTTGTTTTTTTATTTAATTCCCTAAAAGGCACCACCATCCCCTCGACACAACGGGAAAAGTGTGGCCAAAAAATGAACTGAAAATGTTTTAACCCCCCCCCCTCCCGGGAAAAATTATCCAATACTCCATCCCTTAGTAAGAGTTCTCTTCTCAAATGTGTTTTTTTTCTTTTAGTGCACTTGTCACATTGAGCTTTGTTTTGATAATAAAATCCTTTTAATTGGATTAAAATTTTATTATATAAACACTTGGTGTTGAGGCATTTAGAAAATGTCGTTTGGTCATTTAGTTTGTTCATCCACTTATTTTTTTTTCTGTCGTTTTCTTTATTTGAGTTTATTTCCTCCTTTAGTTACATATCCTTTTAAATGGGGTGCTTATTTCAACTTCAAATCTGTTTAATGTTCTACGCTCGTTAATTGCGGCTTGCCTCTGGGTATCCTTTCGATGATAAACTTAAATGCCTTAACAACAACAAGAAAGGATGAGTATAGAGCTAGGGATGTTAAAAAGGGAAAGTAAAGGGCATAAGTAATAAATTTCTTTGGGCTGGCCAAAAATGGCTGACCCAGAGGGAGTTTCGGCCACTTCCTAGATGAGCTATTAGTCCTAACATGTGAAAATAACCCTTTAGGGGCTGAGAAGATTTTTGGCCCAGTGACGAAGTCTTTCTGCGCATCAGTGGCGCAATTTCGTCAAAATCTTGGGGGGTGGAGGGTAAAGTTGCAGCCAGTTTTCCCAAATCAAGTGAAAATAACAGTGACAAATGTAAAATGAGCAATATAGTACCTTGAAGGCAAAGATATATTAAAGAAAACTGTCCCGTTTCTCTGGATGCTTGAATAATGCAGGCTTATCTTAGTTTTGACATTATTTTTTTGCAGAAACGAAATTCCAGCTGGGGGAGGGGGCAAACTGGGATTTGGGGGGGGGGGGGGTCTGGCAGGGTCAGTAGCTCTCCTGTCCCATAGAAAATTACGTATGATACAGCTATGTAGCACGGTTGGATCCAGGATCCAAAAAAAATAATAGAGAAAAAGAGAAATATTGGACAAACTACAAAGGGAAACAAACGAATCCACATTTTTAGTGGTGTTGTATTTTTGCTGCTGTTGCAATGTCGTTTTATACCATTGAAACAAAGGTAAAACATATTTTTTACATAAACTGTTAAGCAAGCTAAAAGATTGAGCAGTTTTTGAATCACAGCATTCTTACAACTCTGTTTCTCTGTGACAAGTATCTGACCGTTTTCAATGATGGACTAAGGACAAAGGACTTTTTTTTTGTCAGGGTAGTCCAACTTTTAGTGCAAATTGCATACTTTCTGAAGTTTTCATCTCTAGCTTTCCTCGAAATGCTTATGTCTTCAAAGTAAATATTATTTTGCCTGATAGAGTTTCTCAGTTGAGTCACACAAAGGCTCTGTTGGTAGCAATAACACAAACAGTATAAACACGTCTTATGTTTCACGTTGATTTCTAAAAACAAGTACTGCTCTAAATTTAGTTCCCCGAGGCACAAAGAAACTTTTGATTATCGTGCGTATTTATGAACATAAAACGCAATTTGCTTCGCATAATTGAGCCGTTCAGTAGTCGAATCTGTTTCACATAGCAAAAATAACAGAAAAAAATTGAAAAGCTAGTACGTTGCAAGTTTCGCGTTACGTCTACTTTTGAAAAAAAAACCCAGAATGTTTTGACGGTCTCTTATGCGTTCAATCATAAGGAATGTGCTAATTTTTATTCTAATATGGCTTCTACAATAGCGTCAAATTGGCTTTTGAAAAGTGATTAATATTTAGCAACCATAGTGAGCCGTGTTCCTTTTTACATTAATCTTTGTTTACTGAGACTATCTTTAAGAATGTTCAAAGTTAAGTCAGTCAACTGCTCTCACGGAAAAAAAATTCAGGACTGCTTGGGACTAAATATAAAAAATGTTAAGAAAACTACAATGAATACAAGTGAAGAGCGTTCATCTTAGATGGTGTAATTTGTTTTTCTATCAAAGTTTAAGAAAGGGTAAAAAAAATAACAGTTGACAAAGATTCATTCATCTGAAAATGAAAACTGCATGAGATCTGTACTCGTTTCGCTTATGAAACTAGATATTAAGGCAAAAAGGAAAGAACCAATCTTGAACAAAACCAAAGACCATCTTTGTACCAGAAAAAAAAGAAAAAAAAGAAAATAAAATATAAAAAAAGCTTAAACTAAAATTGTTAAAAGGCTGGTTGACTTATCTGCCTTATGAAAATTTCAATGTCAAACACGCAAATTGATGAGTTTTTTTTGTCCTCATTGATTACCAGTGCCGAGAGTGTACCGACGTTCGGAACTCACATACACTAGGTGACACGTAACGGCCGTGGCTAATGTGTGTCAAGTGGGGCGGAACTGTGACAAGTCTTATGAGGGCTGTACCAGGTGTGACAAAACTGTGCTACATAGGCGCAGCAACGCGGCCCCGAGATGTACACAAGACGTTGGAAAGTGGGAGACCCTTTGACTAGTGTTCTCGGGCCTGTTCACCACCATCATAAATCCTAATTTTTATTCAGAATTCCAAGTTATAAAATTGAAAATGACCTGCTTAGTAGTTCAGCAAGAAGAAATCATTGTCTTCATTAAATAATTTTATTTATCTTTTCCTTGCAGAAATCAGCAAGCAAGTGAAACAGTACTTCGTTTTAACAGTGGGGGGATCAGCTTTCAAGGGGAATTCTCAACTCGACCTCAAGAAGAAATTAATTACAATGTGTTACGGCAGATAAAAGAAGATCCACAAATGCAGCAACAACATTGGATGAATTTTCAAAATTTCCAATCAGCTGGTCAGCGGTTACAAAAACAGTTTACGTACCAAATCTTCCCGTTTCAACAACCTGTGTCATTTCCTACTATCAAAGAAGAGCCTAAGGAATGGGAAATAAAACCAGAATGGGATCAATGCACAGATGGTAAAAAGATTCCACTCCTCAATGGAGTTTAAATCCCCCAAGCTTTCCACAGTCTTTGCCTAAACCGATTACAGAGGAAAGTGCTTCAGTCTCTAAGACTTGGGAAATACCCCAAGAACGGCCCTCAACAGTACAACCAATAAGAGAATCCCCTCATTGGGAAGAACGTCCTATTTCCCCTCCAAAAAAGGATTCTCTTTTATAAGCCCAGTGGGAAATTCAGTCTCCACAGTACAGGGCAAAGGCCAGTTCAAGATGATTCAAGGGTATCACCTGGAACTGTTGGCTCGAGTGAACCAGGTCCAAGCGAGTCACCAACGTACCACGACAAAACTGAATCTGATGGTAAAGCTTCCCCCATGGACTCAGATGATGGGCATTATTCAGACACTAATTGCCTCGCAATTGAAGAAGATGGGTAAATTTTATTTCTTTTTTTTATAATATTTGACATTTATAACATTTCAAATAAACTAGGCATTCAATAAGTCCGATCAGCAATTTTTTTATTATATAACAAATTGATGTAGAGATTCGTTAGAGTTACGTTCTTCTTGAATATTTTCCGAGGATAAACTGAATTCATAACCATTACGAATGTTCTGGCTAAATAAAAATAACAAATTTGACATGTTCATGCTACGACACAAATAGTTCAGGGGTTTTTCTTTTTTTAAACTGTTCCTTAGCTGTAAATCTCTAGAAACGCCTCTTATACATGCACGCTAGCTAAAAAAAATGGAACCACGACATCTATTAAGTATTTGCAAGATGAAAATTATTGAACTCGCTTTAAAAATTCTTGAGAATATAAATCCTTTCAGCTCAGATATGATCTCTTTTGTAGTTAGTTTCCTTGGGTTTAAAATAATCACATTAAAAGGCAACTTTTCTTATGTTTATTTGCAACAAATCTTAAATACACATCTTGTTATCGAAATTTGCCGACTTTGACAACCATGCTGGGATTTTTAATTTTAGCTGGTGGTTTGAGACCATGGAATCGATTATCTACCGGAAATCCACGCGGAAGCAGTTCATTCAAAATACTAGCGTTGTCCACTTGCGTCCACCCCATAGACATCAGAAAGTTACTACCGGCTAGTGGTCCTACGCCAAAAATGCGTTTATATTTCTAAGTTTAGTTAATCGGCCATAGCAAAGGCTTGATAAAGCTGTTGAAACTTTATACATTCTTGTTACATATAAATTATCCATTACTTTAAATGAAGATATTATTTAGATTTCTATGTTCAATCTATATATGAAATTATGCGCTAAAGTTCTAAATGGCTAAAAAGTTCTTTTCTTGCCAGGAAATTGTTGTTAATTTTCGAAGTATACCTATAAACAGGTTAAAGACTGGGATTCAGATCAGAGATGAATTTGAGAGACTAACTAAGAAATATTGACATAAAAATGAACCTTCTTAGTTTTCACCTCGCCCCCTTAAAACGGGAAAATACTTTTTATTCAACGTCATCCCCAACAGTAGGAGATGTGCGCCTCTTTGTTAGAAGTTTAAATAAACTGCATGATGGACCCCTCTAATTGAATGGACTAACTGAGAATTTGACGGTATGGACAGCACTCGAAAAGATTGAAATTAATGCAAAAACAGAAAAATCTAAGGTTTTAGTGATAATTTAAGGACAAAATTGGAAAATTTTTTAGTTTAATCATTTAACAAGATACCTTGTTTTCAGGGAAAATTTGATGGATGCAGACCCTACTGTTGAATCTGACAGTGAATCTCATGTCGACGCTTTGTCCCGACTACAAAAAGCTTTAGAGAAACACGGCGCCTTACACCCAGAAGACAAGGCAGATGGCGAAGTATTTCACTGTCATATCTGCTCCTATGCTGGGACGTCACGGTTCCATTTCAATTCGCACATGAGCACGCATTTCGACTTTAGGTGAGTAGAAAAAGAAACTAAAATGTATAAAAAAGGAAAATTTTTCATATAAAAATCTAGACAAAATTTTCTCACAATTAGATGAAGACATAGCAAATATATATGCAATGGGTTCACACAGTAATTTCATGGCTCAAATGTGAAAGTGGTTAAGTCTGTAAACGAGACCACAGAGAAAATTGAACAAGAATTGATATTGCTGGTATTGAACATGCTGCGCTAATTATCTTGTGGAAGAAGCATTTTATTTTTTACTTATCTTTTTGAGATTAGTGAGTAGGTTTGAAAATGGTTTAATATGGCCATAGTCAACTGGGCTTGCTATAAATTTGTAGATCATTTTAAAAACTTTAAGTTTAATTTTATTAAAAATTTTTGGACATTGAAGCTCCACTCTACTTTAGAAAATAAACTGACGCAACGCCTTTACTTGTTGTATCAAAGAGTATAGATAAATTATAAGAGTGGAAACTGACGCTATTTTCGACAAAGAAAAAAGCTCAACGCCATCTCGCATTTGGCGACGATTGGTATGTTTTCAGCCCCTGTAATCATTTTTCTATCAGGAGCTGAGATCAGACTTTATTACCGCCCTTTTTTATAATTGCCCTAATTAATTTAATTACACTGAAATTACACTAGTTCTTTTTATTACACTGAACATAAATGCCAAGTATCCCCAAGCGTTAGATGGCGTTGGTACTTTTCTTTTGTCAACACTAGCACCACTTTACAGTCTTTTTAATTAACCATACTCTTTGTGTTGTATGCCTGCATGCCTTTATGGTAATAATGACTTATTTATTGAAAATAAATAAATATTATCCAAATATATCTTTGGATGAAATTAAAACGATTCCCCCAATCGTTTTACCGAGGATAAACTGAATTCATAACCATTACGAATGTTCTGGCTAAATAAAAATAACAAATTTGACATGTTCATGCTACGACACAAATAGTTCAGGGGTTTTTCTTTTTTTAAACTGTTCCTTAGCTGTAAATCTCTAGAAACGCCTCTTATACATGCACGCTAGCTAAAAAAAATGGAACCACGACATCTATTAAGTATTTGCAAGATGAAAATTATTGAACTCGCTTTAAAAATTCTTGAGAATATAAATCCTTTCAGCTCAGATATGATCTCTTTTGTAGTTAGTTTCCTTGGGTTTAAAATAATCACATTAAAAGGCAACTTTTCTTATGTTTATTTGCAACAAATCTTAAATACACATCTTGTTATCGAAATTTGCCGACTTTGACAACCATGCTGGGATTTTTAATTTTAGCTGGTGGTTTGAGACCATGGAATCGATTATCTACCGGAAGTCCACGCGGAAGCAGTTCATTCAAAATACTAGCGTTGTCCACTTGCGTCCACCCCATAGACATCAGAAAGTTACTACCGGCTAGTGGTCCTACGCCAAAAATGCGTTTATATTTCTAAGTTTAGTTAATCGGCCATAGCAAAGGCTTGATAAAGCCGTTGAAACTTTATACATTCTTGTTACATATAAATTATCCATTACTTTAAATGAAGATATTATTTAGATTTCTATGTTCAATCTATATATGAAATTATGCGCTAAAGTTCTAAATGGCTAAAAAGTTCTTTTCTTGCCAGGAAATTGTTGTTAATTTTCGAAGTATACCTATAAACAGGTTAAAGACTGGGATTCAGATCAGAGATGAATTTGAGAGACTAACTAAGAAATATTGACATAAAAATGAACCTTCTTAGTTTTCACCTCGCCCCCTTAAAACGGGAAAATACTTTTTATTCAACGTCATCCCCAACAGTAGGAGATGTGCGCCTCTTTGTTAGAAGTTTAAATAAACTGCATGATGGACCCCTCTAATTGAATGGACTAACTGAGAATTTGACGGTATGGACAGCACTCGAAAAGATTGAAATTAATGCAAAAACAGAAAAATCTAAGGTTTTAGTGATAATTTAAGGACAAAATTGGAAAATTTTTTAGTTTAATCATTTAACAAGATACCTTGTTTTCAGGGAAAATTTGATGGATGCAGACCCTACTGTTGAATCTGACAGTGAATCTCATGTCGACGCTTTGTCCCGACTACAAAAAGCTTTAGAGAAACACGGCGCCTTACACCCAGAAGACAAGGCAGATGGCGAAGTATTTCACTGTCATATCTGCTCCTATGCTGGGACGTCACGGTTCCATTTCAATTCGCACATGAGCACGCGTTTCGACTTTAGGTGAGTAGAAAAAGAAACTAAAAGGTATAAAAAAAGAAAATTTTTCATATAAAAATCTAGACAAAATTTTCTCACAATTAGATGAAGAGATAGCAAATATATATGCAATGGGTTCACACAGTAATTTCATGGCTCAAATGTGAAAGTGGTTAAGTCTGTAAACGAGACCACAGAGAAAATTGAACAAGAATTGATATTGCTGGTATTGAACATGCTGCGCTAATTATCTTGTGGAAGAAGCATTTTATTTTTTACTTATCTTTTTGAGATTAGTGAGTAGGTTTGAAAATGGTTTAATATGGCCATAGTCAACTGGGCTTGCTATAAATTTGTAGATCATTTTAAAAACTTTAAGTTTAATTTTATTAAAAATTTTTGGACATTGAAGCTCCTCTCTACTTTAGAAAATAAATTGACGCAACGCCTTTACTTGTTGTATCAAAGAGTATAGATAAATTATAAGAGTGGAAACTGACGCTATTTTCGACAAAGAAAAAAGCTCAACGCCATCTCGCATTTGGCGACGATTGGTATGTTTTCAGCCCCTGTAATCATTTTTCTATCAGGAGCTGAGATCAGACTTTATTACCGCCCTTTTTTATAATTGCCCTAATTAATTTAATTACACTGAAATTACACTAGTTCTTTTTATTACACTGAACATAAATGCCAAGTATCCCCAAGCGTTAGATGGCGTTGGTACTTTTCTTTTGTCAACACTAGCACCACTTTACAGTCTTTTTAATTAACCATACTCTTTGTGTTGTATGCCTGCATGCCTTTATGGTAATAATGACTTATTTATTGAAAATAAATAAATATTATCCAAATATATCTTTGGATGAAATTAAAACGAGATATCTCTGATTTCATTATCATTTTATCGATGATTCAATAAATTTAACCGTTGTATGCTTCAGTTGAATTGATAAAGGAGACAATTCTTTTCCTTTTGGATTCTTCTTTTAATCAAGGTTTTATGGATCTATTATTCTATTATATTTCTTCTTTCTTTTTTGACTCTTGCTATTTTTTTAAATTACGTCAGTTTCTAATAGATGTACAATGAGCATTATTGTAGTTTATATTTAGACAGACTGGAGATACGAGGAAGAATTAAAATCAAATGAAATTAAGAATATATTTTGATCTTGAACCAAAGCATCCGGTTCCAATTTGTTTTATCCTGTCTATTTGGATTTTCAATATATTCAGAAGTTAATTTTTTTCTAAAATGTGTTATTTTTACTTTTACCAGTGCTGAAATAGTTGTAAATTTGAGGCTTTGATATCAAAATCATTTTTGCCTTGTCTTGAATGCCAAAATAATCTCCTTTACACCAGCATCTGATCTATAATAATACTAAAATAATCCAAACGCATTTTGTGGCTTTTCTATTATCCTAAAAAAATTATGTCATGTCCTATGTCGCCTTTTAAATTACCATAGGTGATTTTAAGAATGGTACTCATCAAAAGGCTTATTTTAAAGCCTTGTCACTTCAGTCTGGTCTTTACACAGCGATAAACTACAGTATTGAAAGTTATTCTATGACAATTTTTTTCGATGAATTCGAAAGTTTTTTTTCGATGAATCTCTCTGTAAACTGTGCTTATGAATTCATTAGTTGCCCATTAATGTTTACTATGGTTTTGCACTCCATTTACTATAAATACAGCTTTACGTCCGTTCGAATGAATGAGTTAATTATTGGGGTGTAAACAGCTATTAAGAACTTCAAATAATAAGCTCAGCTTCTTTAATAAGTTTTTAATATTAGTCGTATTTTATATAACTCTATTTATATTTTGGTATCGTCTGCATCTTTATTGCCTGAATATTATCATGCTGTATTGCTGAACATGTTTAGTTTTGAAATGGAACTCCCCTGGGGTAAAAAATTCCTCTAACAGAGATAATACTACTGCTAACAACTTGCCTTAACACCAAGCCACGTGAAGCCAACGCAACTACGTACTAGCCTCCTCTATCCAGACCTATTCAAAGCCTCCCTCTACACCTTCCAAGAAAGTTACCATTTCCCTTAAATCTTTCCTTACGAAATGCTTCCATCCCAACCGAGGATGATCTGCTTTCCGTAGCCTTCAATGGTTGGCTGAAAAGGACAATCTTTGACAATAGCAATCTCAACCTTTCTCTCATTATAGCCCTAGAAAGTGGGACTGAACTAGACTTTTCGTATTGCTTACTTTTGAAATACGGTTAGTCAGTCGGGTATCTAAAACAATCTGTAGGCAAAGGACATCTCAGAAATAGAGAAGAGATAATATTTTAAAATATTACGAATCAGAAGATTTTACATTTAGCTGCAAAATGTGTCCACTAAAGACTGTCTTTGTATATGAAAAACATCTTAGTTGCCGAAGAGAGACGAGCATATAACTACAGTTTGAAAAACTGTCTGGATAAAATTGACATTTTCTTTTATAGCACTTTTATTTCCCTTGATTTACAGAACAAAAATACATTTCCAAATGTCAAGTTTGCCCTCAGATACACAAAATTCTTAATTTTTAACAAATTCCAAAAGCTGGAATTCTTTAAAACTCATTATACGAATTTTTAAAATGTAATTAATCAGTAGACTAATTAAAATTTTGAGAATCAATAAAAAAAATGTAGAAACTGAGGAAATCCAATAACATCAGGAATTACAAAAAAGAACTGAGGAACAGATAAATGGTATATTAACAAACCTGCGATTTGTTTCATTTCATGCAAGTAAAGAACTAATTTGTTGTTCCTCTTTTAGAAAAGCTGTGAATTTGAATTGTCCAAAATAAAAACTTTTTTGTTCTTTTTTTCAATTGTAGCTCTTATTTTTTTGACACCTGTCTAATAATTTATGTTTTATCATAGGTGTGGAAAATGTGAATTCACTACTCGCACAGAGGGTAAACTACGTCAGCACATGGTCGAAGTCCAAAACCCCAGTATTGATGAAAATGATGATGAGAGTATTAGAGTACCCCGTGTGAATGCACAAGGAAAAGTCAAAACATTTACATGCAAGCAGTGCAACTTCGTGGCTGTAACCAAGTTAAACTTTTGGGAGCAGAGTCGTACACATATCAAACCTAAAAAAATGTTACAGTGTACAAAATGTCTGTTTGTAACTGAGTACAAACACCATGAGAAATCACTTTGGTTCAAAGCCATTTAAATGTAACAAGTGCAGTCACTCGTGTGTTAATAAATCCATGCTCAATTCCCATATGAAGTCGCACTCTAACATAAATCAATATCGATGTGCCGATTGCACCTATGCAACTAAATACTGTCATAGCTTAGAGCTGCATTTAAGGAAATATAATCATAAGCCGGCAATGGGTTTGACGAATGAAGGCAACCCGGCTCCAAGTATGATCGACCTTTACAGTCCAAGGCGAGGTCCAAGACCCATGAAGAAAGATGATCCGCTTGGATCTTTAGGTGGACTAATGGGTATGCCACTGGGAATGGGTCTAGGGCAAACTCCTGTATGCCGTTTGGATTTCCGTTCCCATTTCTAGGTACGTCTATGGGTAAATCTGAAGACAGGGAAAGGAAAGATGAACTTAAATGCCAACTCTGTGGCTTTAGTACGTTTGCATCCAATCAGTTTGCTGAACACATTCTTAGCCATTCTACGAAGGAGGTTTGTGTCACGACAGTAGACAAATTGGAGAGTTCTACCAAGCAAGAAATTGATGGCATGCGTGAAGGAGAAAATCCACTATTACGATTCCCTGGATTATACTTGCCAATGATGCCAAACATGAAAGACTATCTCTCAAGAGTTTTAAACGCTCCTTTAATGTTTAGCCCTATGGATTTCAAGAAATCCCCAAGACAAGAATCAGAGCATGAAGATTCTCCAAAGGATTCTCACGACCTAAATTCCCCTGTACCAAGCGGAGATGAACAGCCTCTAGGAGCAGTTCCTCTAGATCTGAGTAGGGAAGTCCGTGAAAAGCCCCATTCACCAATCTCTGATCCATCAACTGATTCTCCCCGTCCTCATATTGAAAGAATACCATCGAAGAACAGACGAAAGGGTAAGGCTGTCAAATTGGAGAGGGCCAACCAGCGGGATGATCAAACACTAAATACTGAAACTTCTTCCCCAGACAATGAGAGCAGTCACCAAGAAAATCAATCTTGTGACTGGAACTTGTGCCACCAATGCCAATTTTGCGATATTGCCTTTAAAGATGCCATCATGTATACAATGCACATGGGCTATCATGGTTATCAGGATCCTTTTACTTGCAATATGTGCGGGCATCAAACAGGGGACAAGCTTTCTTTTTTCTTACATTTAGCACGTTCTCAGCACAACTAAAACAGTATCATGAACCACGTGCCTTTCAATTATACTATCGTAGATGAGACATTATATCGATATATCATATCGAAAGCATTTTGATTTTGATTCAATCATGCTATGAGGCAGAGCCGATCCACGTATGGCCGAAAAAATATAAAATATTTGTTGTCCAGCACATCCTTCTTCAATGCTGAGCTTCAGTCACCGCACAGTTTTTTTTTAACGTCAAGCATTACATGAACTTTTTCTTCATTATACAAACGTGATTAAATAGAAATTTAAGCATTGTTTTGTAAATAAAAGAAAATACATTTAAGTAAATTTACAGATGTCTTAATTGCTTTGCTACATTTGAGACACCACTCAATGTGTCTTTCTATACTCTTTCTAAACATGCCAATCGCTTCCTTTATAAACTCTATTTTTCACCCTCAAAGTGACATCATATTCTTTATTATTTATCAATAGAAAATAATTACCAAAATCTTTGAAACTACTTTTAAACGATCATAAATCTTTAATTATCTTCTTCCTAACATTGTACTACTTCAATTGCATCTCCTCTTAATAAAGCGCAAGATGTATATTTCCACTGTATTTTTACAATAGAGCAGGGAATATATATTGAAAAACATAGTAGGAAGAATATATACTATTGGCTGCATGTTACTCCATTAGAAGAGGGGGGGAGGATACATAAAACAATGTCGTTTCAGGAATAAGATAAGTATTTATGACTGTTTTCAACCAGTTTTAAGAATTTTCACTTACCATTTTCTGCTGGCGAATAATAAGGAACAAGGTGTCACATTTAAGGGCTTAAAACGGAACCTGGAAAAGAAGCAATTAGTTAATTTGCTAAAAACACATTGAGTGGTGCGATCGCCTTGGACAAAGCGAAGTAAATATCTATAAATTTGCTAATGTTTTTTTTTAGGTGTTATTGTATAGTATACATGGGAATCTTTGAGTTTTGGAAAGGTGGAGGCACAAGTTAAAAAACTTTCAAAGTATCGTTTGTATTGTTTCATCTATTAAGATTATTCTGGGAAATAGATTGTTTATTAATTATAAATCCTAAATTACTTAGTTTAAGTCGATTATGCTTCAAATGATTCTATTGTCGTCTTTCAGCGCTATTTTTGCTTTTGATGTTTCGAAGCTAAGAAAGAGAAGTTGTGCATGATGCTATTTCCATTGATGAAAGTTAATTCATTAATTCCATGATGCTATTTCCATTAATTTCAAAAGTGTTTTATTAATAATTGCTCGTGGACCTTAAAAGTCGAACTTCAGCTGTTGATTTTAAAGAGGAAATAGACAGCGATATTTTTCAAATTTCAAAAGTAGAAATTAATGTTCATTATCTAATCCCTGCAATAAACAAGAAGCGGCCATGATCAAATTTTGTTTTTATCACTTTTTTTTTTTGGGGGGGGGGGTCAACTGAAAAAGGTCTTATAATTATTATTATATAAACTAATCTATTAAAAAATCACAGAAAAAAAATACTCGAAAGTGAAAATTTGTGGTATGGTCTATTGGTCAACGCTATGTGATCTATTTTCTTAGAAATGGTCAATTGTTTCTAACAGGTTTAATGCTCTCAATAGTGTTTGATTTGCAATAATCCATTTGAGTTCCGGAAAATACATATTTCGAGTGAGATTTTTTATTTAATTAATGATAAACCACTAGCTCAACAGAAACTTTCCATTTTAATTGATCGATCAATATGTTTTTGCAACTTCTTTTTTAAGTTAAAAATGTTTAAAAGAAATTTGTGTGTTTTAAGCCCTCTTGGTTTAGTTTAGTAACTATTCTTTGCGTACAAGTTCGGCCTGACGGGTAAAATACGTGTATATAATCTCAGGTTTTTGGTCTGATTTTGTACCATATTATGGGTTTGATCATTTATATGCGTTATCTATGATTCCAGTGTTGTGAAATATAATCAAAATTAGTCTGACTTTTACGTTTTCTGCTAGCCACTTCCTTGTATTCAACCTCATGGGAATCTGTACCTTTAATTCGCAGCAGTGCTCACAGTTTGGCAAGACCAAATCATTATCTACTGTTGTTATCAGAGGTTGCTTTTTTGTTATTTCTGTAAAGAAATCTATGCAAATAAACCTTTTATTCTATTTGAGTCTGTTTTTTTTTCAACGATATAGGATGATGTTAATCTAAATCAAATTTGCCCAACCCAATGATTTCGCAGTCCATTTTAGGAGTATATCACAACTCCACGGACAATCCCCGTTTTAGGATTATAACCACTGTGGACATTATTTGGAGCAAAAAATTGGAACATAATTCATTATTTTATTTTTTTTTAATTCTTACATGTGAGCATAAATAATACAATAATAACAAAATAAATAACAAAAAATCATATGCTAAATATAAATTTATATCAAACATAAAATATGAAATCACTAGAAATATTTATTTCTCTAGTGAGATAATTGAATCTACTCTTTTTACTTAGATTTTTCAAAGTAATCTCAGTTCTGTGTAGTTGTAAATTGTAACTGGTGTTGCAGATTAGCGTCCGTTATGTTTGTGTGGTGTCATTATTTTGAGCGCAGTGATTATGTTGAATGTGGGCGTTATATTGAGTTTAGTCAATTTGATCTTTTGAAAGAAAAATATTCAAAAGTAGACCAAGAGTGCTGAACCAAAAAAAAAAAAGAATTTTGTGTAATATTTTTTTAATAATAATACTATTTAATAAAGATTTTTTAAAAAAAAAAAAATATTTAAAAATATAAATATTTAATATTTAATTTTATTTAATATTTAATATTTGTGACGCGAGTTCTTTATAAGTCTTTTTGGATCTTATGTTTTCCAAAACATGCTAATGTTTTAAAAACACGTTAAAATCATAACTAATTGCGCTTACCACAGCCATGCCAACCTCATGCCATTAACTGTTGTGACATTTTGTATTGGATAGCAACCCCTTCCCTCCTTGCGGGTCGTGATCACCTGGTTCAGAAATCATCTAAGCTATTGGAAGTCAAAAGTTCAGGAACAATTTCGTATCATTATAGGAATTGTCAATAATTTTGTATTAAAATCTTTTGATCATTTATCATAGGTGTTGATGCTTTTAGAAAATAAGAACATTTTCTGGCAGGTGTCAATCCACAATACTTAAAAGCTAAATTTTTGTAACAACCCCCCTTCTACAAAAAAATCACACTACCCCAATAAAATATATTCCAAACCTTTTTCCGTGACAAACCCCTTTCCGCAAAATACTTAAAAACTACTTTTTCCTTTCTTGTAAAGTTAGAAAAATCGCGATGAACATTTGAGCCTACTAATGCAGGTTTTGATTGTTAGACTGACAAAAAGTAACCTGCAAAAGACCAAGGATGTCTTTTGTTCAAGCTTCTTACCAGTGGGACGCACTCGTGTGCTTTCACGTAAAAATACGTGTTTTTATAACAAGCAAAAGAATTTCTCTAGCAAGTGACGCATTTCTCAGTCATTGACGAATCTCTAGGGCAGGAAAATATATACATGTAGCCGATATTATACCTGGCAAAGCAGCGAGAACAGAATGAAAATGAAACTTAATGAAGAAATAATCTTATTCTGTACAATCGTTAAGTGTCTGTTACTCCCAGCAAATCACTAACCTAAAGGCCATCGCGTGATACTACAAGACAGGTATCTGAAGCGAGTTTCAGTTCGGAGTACTTTTGCAAGTCAATACGTTAAGAGATGCTAAAAAAAAGATTGTGTTTGCTTTCATTTATGCCTGAAGCCTGAGGGCAAACGAGGATTTCTAAGTAGGTATCATCAAAGGTGATGACTTTTGAACGTAGTTTCGAAGGAATACCCTGTTTTACCTCAGGGCTGGGGGATGGAGGTGGAATTTCTAGGAACAATTTTGTTTCGGGGAGATGTGCCACCATCACCTTTACTGGGTGAGATGCATAATTTTGTCACATTGGATACATAATATAATATACGTAGTTTTTTTTCTTCTGTCGCTCGACAGGCTCTTTGGGTGGTAATTTTATTTGCTGCCATATATAATCATTTTGTCGGATTAACCATACACATTTCATCTAATTCAGACTTAATCTCAAATGGAAGAAAAAGTATGTCATGTCTGTTATTGTTAGGAAGTTTATTCTAAATGGTGTTGCAAGTCCTTTTTTCCGTACTTCCTGCATTACTTGGTCGTTTTATCTGTCAAAAGCAAGATTGTCACAGTTACTTTTTTCTGTCAAAATTTACAAATATAAAATTTCACTTATTTTAATACGAGGCTACAAACTTATAGCAGGTAGGTTAATTTTGGCAATGCAGCATGTTAGAAGTAGCATAACAAAGACAACATCGGGCAAACAGTGAACCTAGCTTCCTACAGAAATTATCTGCAATCTAATAAAGACCTACCGACGGCTAATAGTAGATAAAACACGTATTCTGTTTCCGAAATGCATTCCGTTTTTGGGGTTTTGTGTTTTCAGTAAAGCGCTGGTTTTTATAATTCTAAAATATAGGAAAATGTCACAGGTCAAGTTAAATGAGGTATATTTGTAGACATAGCTTGCGTAACTTGTAAATCAATACTTTTTGTTCATTTTAAGTTTCAATTTCGCTTTTCACTTCAGTAAAAAAAATATTTGTTGTTAAAAAATTATCCCTATTGTAACTTTTTTTTGTGCATGCTATTTTGAAAAATAAGAAAAAATATTTCAACTTTGACGGGCAGCAAATTAGTTCTTTTTTATTATCAGGTACTGGATTTCAGACAAGATTAAATAGCTGCAGCAGACGTGGCGCTGTCACAGGATGATGTGCTTATTCCCACTGAAATTTTTATTTCTGTTTTCTACCTGCTTTCTCAACTTCAATTTTTTCCCAATGTACCAATTCTAGCACACTGAATGCAATGATCCCATTTGGATTGTCATACCTTTCCCTACATTCTTGGCAAGAGATTTGGGAGCTATTACATGTAAAAGAGAGAAACAACAAACGTCACGTAGGATAGCTTTGGTTAAGCAAAGTCAATCTTCTGGGTCTTAGCCAAAATCTCCCTGACAAACTGTTAGGATATTTGGAGTTCGAATATAAAAATCGTGGCAGCGAAAATAAGATTTGCTAACCTGACAGTCTGTGTGCTATGTTCTGCTGCCCTGCCTTCTCTATTCAGTGCTGGGGTAGAAAAACAGTTTTCTTTTCTATTACCTGTGAAGGCCATGTTTTCAGTCTACTAAAAGCGTGAAACAATCAAAACATAGATGATAAAGAAACAATTAATAGGCCGAGCAGATTACGAAAGGGAAAATCGCTTAAAAGTTGGAGGATAGGGTCAACAATCGCTCTTTGAACAAATGTTCTTTATTATTTTCAAGATAAGTTGAGCCAGGTAACTGAAGCATTTAGAGATCCACTCGAATATCAAATGATGAAAACCACTGAAAGTTTCTTCCCACACTAGATAATCCTGAGATTTTGAATTGTTGATAAGAAAATTGCTTGGGACTTTCCTGAGTTTCCCCAAAAGAAAAGCCAGCTGTAAAAAATCTTTCAAAGAATTAAGAGAAGAAAAATTCACGAATGTTACAACAATTCCTTCATGTTATTTTGTGAGAGCCCAGTTTCTTTCGGGGGAATTCAAGAAATCCCCTAGAATTTAGTGCTACTCAGAGGTTACATTGATCAAGTTCACATTTATGTTTTCGCAACAGGTTTTGTTGGAATAAGACCTGATTGACTATTCAATGTAAGATTGACTTACATTCAAAAGGACATCGCTTAAAAAACAACATAAGTACATACACTGACAAAATCTATTTGCCACAAAATATAAAATAAATTTTTGCATCTTTAATTTTCCAAGCCTGAATGGAAATTGGTTGCTTATCTATCGGCTATAATCTAGAATTGCCAAATTTAATTTTGAGCCGAGGAGAGACGTCTTCTAACATCGTCATCACCAACCCAATGGCGTAGTCAATTTTTTTCCATTTGCTATACTTTCTGAGTTACTACCTAGTATAGCATATAATTTTACAGGGGCAACAAAGAAATTTCACCATTTTTCAACGGCCAAATGTAATGCAGACATGCTAGAATTAGGAAACCTCGCATCTGCGTCCAATTGAAAACAGTGGCAAAAGAAACAATCTATCGACAGGATTCTGTATCTACCTGATACCTCCTACCGGAAATAAAAAAAAAATCACTAATTAGCGAGTGGCTTTTACGAGACCTTGACAAATGCAGATACAAGTTTTTGGCAGATGTTAACTGAAATAAGTTAACTAAATACAGGTTAATTGAATACGGAAGAGGTTAACTAAAAAAAAAAAAAATCACCAATTAGCGGCTGTTACGAGACCTTGACAAATGCAGATACAAGTTTTTAGCAGAGGTTAACTGAAATACGTCAACTGAATACAGGTTAACTGAATACGGAAGAGGCTAACTGAAAAAAAAAATCGCTAATTAGCGGCTTTTGCGAGACGCTTTTGGCAGATGCTAATTGAAATACGTTCAACTCAGTATCTATGCTTAAACCTGTAAGTAAACACGAATTTATCCTGAAAGTATCCCGCCACACGATTGACACTCTAGAATCAAACCAGCATGTTCCCTCGTAAAAAAATACTTTTTTTCATTACTTACTCTGTATATTTATGTCTTACAATATCAAATTTTGTCTAAAAAGTACATACGCATACATTAATTCGTTGTATGCGTATGATTTCATATAGCAAAAAGTGGTCTATTAAAACAGTCCTAATAATATTAAATACACAAGTCATGTGGAGAGTCAATCACAAAACTCAAAATATTAAAAACAGGAATGATATGGAACGATAGGCAACAATGTAGAGCCATTCAGAACAGTTGATTGGTAAACACGTATAGACGATTTCAGCCTAAAAAAACAAACAAAAAAACTAATAACTTAATTTTTGGTTCTAAAAAATTAGAAATCACACAAAGGGCCTGTTGACAAGTGCTATTCTTTCACCCTGCGAGGTCTTTCTACCTTCCCCATCCATATTGAGGCTAGTGGTGAACTAGTTTTATAATAGTTCATGTTCAAAATATAAGTAACTAAATTCGCTTCTGAATAAATAAACAAAGTGAAATGAGAATATATGAATACAAAGTAAAACTGTCAAAGTTTTTGCCAGTTATCTACGTGTTTTCATTTCCTTTTATCCATAAATGGAAAAGCTTTTATCCAAAAGAGGTCTAGGAAATCGATGGATTAAAAAAAAAGGAAAGAAAAAAACAAAGTAACCCACCATAACAACTAAGTAATAATATAGTTTCAAAATGTAGAATACATCTATATTAATAATCTCTATTATGCAATATGGTAGATTTTAAAGAAAACCCGCTGAGGTATATTGGCGGTTAAATACAGAAATATATGGCGGTTAACCTCGTAGCCAAAAACGTTTACTTGTACCATAGCAAGCAAACATTAGAAACCGAAAGTTGAGAAGAATTATGCAGCCAGAAAGCTTATTCTTTGCTTCATTTCATTCATTTTGAACACTGGCTTTTCTTAAACACCACCTTCAGATTTTCTCAATTTAAGCTCGAGATTTGTGAGTTAAGCCTTTGATTTGTGGCTCTTTTTGAAATATTTCTCCACATAACCATGTCGAACCACCAGGCATAAGTTAAGTTTTCAAGTTTATCCAACCTGATCCAAAATCCTAATTTTTTTTTGCATTTCAGCCGAACCATACCTCCTGCATTACCATGTCAAAATAAGTCTCAAATAGTTGAATTTTAACTAGAATCAATTCAATTAATCGAGTAAATCTACTAGTTTTATTACTTAATGTTCTATGTGACTTGATAATATCTTTACTACCTCTTATTGAGACATTGTATATTAAGTCAATGGCTTTTCTCTACAAGCATATCCATTAGCCAACCTCCGACTAGTCATCTCTGTGTCTATGCATAATAAAAAATAATTAAAAACTGTCTGACAATAAAATGCTTTCAAATCGTTAGATACACAACCAAGGATATCTGGGCAAGCATCGAATTTCTAATGTAACTATGTTTTATACTGCCATCTAATATTTTTGAATATTAGATGGCATTCCACAAAAAAGACAATTTTGATATCGGAAGCACGATCTTCCGATTATTACAACCAAGGCACCAACCAATACTGCATTGTCTTTTCGATGCAACTTTTATTTTCTTTGGGGAAACATTTCACTTTAAACAATGTATGAAAAGCTAACACAAAATTTAGAATGAACGTGTTCATAATATTTTACATTTCGGTTATTAGAGATCCTGTGATGACATTCTAGCCTGTGGTTGAAATGCTTGAAAGTATCACTTGGCATGTAAAAATTTTACAGGCTCTCGCTGGCTGTCAAAATAGCCAATACAAAGAGGAAGATCTTCAAACAGATATTTCACTACTGTCTAACAAGAATTGTTCAGTGTTGAGAAAGAATTATCCTAAAAACTAATAACTTATAAAGAAAAGAAAAATCTAAAACTAAAGAATAAGAAAAGGAATATATAGAACGGATACACAATTTCTTTGCTACTCCATGGCCAAACCACAGGTGTAGAAAATATCTATTGACTATCGTACTGTATGATAACACAGAAGCAACTGGCAATAAATAGAATAAAACGAATTGAAAATGAACTTCATTATTCTGTTCCGGAATAATAATTTTATTGGCATCCAATGCTGCTATTCCGTTATCCAAATTAACAAATGAAATAAATTTTTTATTATCTCTCCCCTCCCTCGATTTTATTACAATATTAGTTATTTAAAATAGGCAATCATGTACATTCCGTCCACTAAAAATCATAATCATCTCAGGTTTATTAATTTAACATTTAACTAAAATTACCATTTTAGCATGATTTTTGACGTTACACGTAACATCAAATCTATCTATATGACTTTACGAAAGGACAATGACACTAGAAAGTGTAGGTTTTTAGTGAAAAGCTGCATATGACTTTAGTACTATTCAAATGAGCCTTAAAAAGCCCTCGATGATGTTCTGGTACCCCGCTAACACCGGAAACAACAGAACACGTCAATGATCAAACAGTTCGTGGTGACGAACTGTAGTAAGGAGCGACCTGGCTCAATAGTAAACGAAACTCTAAAAAATGGAATTTTGATGATAAAATATACATCAAAAGAATCAAATCGTCATGCTGATTTTAAATATATAAGTTTCATCAAATGTAGTCTTTGTCATCAAAAGTTACGAACCTGAAAAAATTTGCCTTATTTTAGAAAATAGGGGAAAACACCCCCTAAAAGTCACAGAATCTTAACGAAAATCACACCATCGCATTTGGCGTATCAGAGAACCCTATAGCAAAATTGTCAAGCTCCTATCTACAAAAATGTGAAATTTCGTATTTTTTGCCAGAAGACAAATCACGGGTGCGTGTTTATTTGTTTGTTTGTTTTTTTTTGTTTTTTCCTCCAGGGGTCATCGTATCGAACACGTGGTCCTAGAATGTCGCAAGAGGGCTCATTATAACGGAAATGAGAAGTTCTAGTGCCCTTTTTAAGTAACCAAAAAAATTGAAGGGCACCTAGGCCCCCTCCCACCCTCATTTTTTCTCCAAAGTCAACAGATCAAAATTTTGAGATAGCTATTTTGTTCCGCATAGTCAAAAACCATAATAACTATGTCTTTGGGAATGAATTACTCCCCCACAGTCCCTGGGGGAGGGGCTGCAAGTTACAAACTTCGACCAGTGTTTACATATAACAGTGGTTATTGGGAAGTGTACAGTCGTTTTCAGGGGATTTTTTTGGTTTTGGGGGTGGGGTTGAGGGGAGGGATGTATGTGGGAGGATCTTTCCTTGGACAAATATGTCATGGGGGAACAGAAATTCAATGAAAAGGGCGCAGGATTTTCTAAAATTACTATAAACAAAACAAAGAAAAAATAAACATGGAAAAGTTTTTTCAATTGAAAGTAAAGAGTAGCATTAAAACTTAAAACGAACAGAGATTATTACGCATATGAGGGGCTCTATAAATACTTTAGCATAAAGAGCGAGGTATTTAGGAGGAGATAAATACCTCGCTCTTTATGCTATAGTATTTTTAGTAATTTCAACTTTTTATTCTACGGCCTTTCTGATGCAGGGGTCATTCTTAAAGAATTGTGAGAAAACGAACATTTAGCGTAATGAATGAGGTTTTAACGAGGGTACAAACCTCCTCATATACATAATAAAAATTAAAGAATATAAAAGTTTGATACGTAAGTTAATTCTTAAGTTACGTATATTTTTTACTAATAAAAAATTCGTTAAAAATAAAAATTTATAGCTGCCTTTTTATGTAACCGAAAAATTGCATGGCAACTAGGCCTCCTTCCCCATCCCTTATTTCTCAAAATCGTCTGATCAAAACTAAGAGAAAGCCATTTAGCCAAATATGGAATTAATATGCAGATTTCATTTTAATAGTTTATGTCTGGAGAGCCAAAATCAAACATGCATTAATTCAAAAACGTTCAGAAATACATAAAAAACTAGTTTTTTAACTGAAAGTAAGGAGCGACATTAAAACTTAAAACGAGCAGAAATTACTCCGTGTATGAAATGGGTTGTCCCCTCCGCAATCCCTCACTCTTTACGCTAAAGTTTGACTCTTTGCCACAATTCTGCTTTTTAAAACAATTTAAAGCTTTAGCGTAAAGAGCGAGGGATTTCGGAGGGGACAACCCATTTCATACACGGAGTAATTTCTGTTCGTTTTAAGTTTTAATGTCGCTCCTTACTTTCAGTTAAGAAAACTAGTTTTTTTTTATGTAATACACAGACTGAAACATGATTTTCTCGAGTTTTCAGGAGGAAGGTCTTATAACCTCCACGCAATTGTTTTTGGGTATGAGAATTTCAATGGTATCATGAAAAGAGAAATCACCAATGCAACAGCACAAACACAAAAAAAAGGAGAAAAAAGAGAGACAGAAGGAGAAAAGGAAGACTGTTTTCCTAAATTAGTGATTAATATAGACCAGCACTTGAATGAGGCCCTAACCCTACTCATCCATACAATCACATAGGTCAAACAGCATAGCCACACACAATCAACCATAAAGAATAATCCATGGACAGGCAGTCATGTCGTCAATAAGTATAAGTCGTCATTTACCAAACAATAGAAAAAATAATATAGACAAATAATTCAGAGGTAACACCCAACATAAGGGCTCATCAGGAGAATACACTGGCCTATATAGGGTTTCGCTACTCTAAATTCTCTACCCAGCACAGTGTTGTGGCTACCACTGAATATCCATGGCATCCCCGCGTCAGGTATCACCCCCAAAATATATGCCTATGAAAGAAAAAAAAACAGCAAATGTGAAACAACCAAGTAAAACCAAAACAAGCTGCTTTTTTTTACTGTCCACCACTATTTTCAAGGATTTTCGAGTTTTTTTTTTTTAATTTTCACATTTTAGATTTAGACATTACTTTTTACTTTAAGTTTAACACTGATAATATTACAGTTCATGAGCCAGTGCCAAATATGGATTCTTTCACATTAAAAAATTTATTTAGAAACGATATTACTGCAACCATGATTTTACAGACATTAGTAGGACAGTAACATCAGGGTTTTGGCAAACTATTAACATTTTAATATTAAAATATTAACAAAATATTAACATTTATTAGCATTAGCAACAAAAACCTAACTAACATTAGGTTTTTGATTTCAGTCAAAATTCATACTCAATACACAGGCATGCTTGGTAGCTAGATCAAATATCTCGGTAACAAACTGCAAATAAGGAGCGACCGAAACTATAAGAAAAAAGCAATTTTGATAACAGTTAACCGATCAAAAAGATGACTTAAACTGACTCCAAACATATAAAATTCGATTAAATTCATTTTTACCCTTCAAAAGCTACGAGCTGGAGAAAATATGCCCGATTTTCGAAAAAAGGGGGAGGGGACCCCAAAGAGTCAAGCAATCTTATGAAGATCACGCTGTCAGATTCAGCCTATCATAGAACTCCACTGCAGTTGTTCTAAGCTCCCATGTACAAAAATGTGGAATTTTCTATTTTTGCCAGACGAAAGATCACAGATGCATTTTTTTTTCCAACATGCTAGAATCTAGTATTTACCTCCTCAGAGGTCAATTTATTAGATAATTTGTTTTTAGTAAATGAATATGCGTCTCATTTTTTGAAAAGCCCGGGGGATTTTAAATTAAAATAATATATACAGATTAGTTTACAGATATATTAAAGAGCACACAATATCTGCTGCACAAAAAAATTGCAGATCCAAGTTTCTAGTAAAAGAAACCATTTTTTATAGCATAAATGGATTGGGCAAGCTAACAGTTTAGCTGGGGTATTTCGTAGCGTGCTATTAACATCAGAATGGCAAAAGAATGTTTCTTGTTAATTTCTTAACTGTTGGTAACAACCAGTTTGAAAAATGAAATTTTTAGCCATTCAAAATATAAAAAAGACAATTTTCACATCAGAAGCACCACTTCCAGATTATTTCTGCGAGCGAAAACAGGGGAGAATACGCTTTGAACAAGAACTAAGAGCTAATATGGCAATTGTGACGAGGCAAGAAGAGCTAAGAGCCAAAGGATCATATGGTATGAGCTCTAACAAAATTCTATGAATCAATAGATTGATTTAAAAAGGAAAATAAGAGGCTTAATGCCGGTCAGGATTTAAAATAAGAGCTCTGAGACACGATGTCCTTTTAAATATCAAAATTCATTAAGATCCGATCACCCACTCGTATATTATAAATACCTAATTTTTTCTAATTTTTCCTCTCCCTTTAGCCCCCCAGATGGTCAAATCTAAGAAAACGACTTTATCAAGTCAATTTTTGCAGCTCCCTGACACGCCCACCAATTTTCGTCGTCCTAGCACGTCCAGAAGCACAAATTCGCCAAATCACTGAGCCCCTCCCCTCAAACTCCCCCAAAGAGAGCGAATCCAGTACGGCTCCATCAATCACGTATCAAGCACATTTGTTTATTCTATCCACCTTACTTCATGCCGATTCCTCCACTCCAAGTGTTTTCCAAGATTTTCCTCTCCAGCTCCCCCCAATGTCAAAAGATCTGGTCAGGAATTGAAATAAGAGCTCTGAGTTCTGATCCTTCTAAATATCAAATTTCATTGAGATCCGATCACCCATTCGTAAGTTAAAAATTTCTCATTTTTTTCATTTTTCAGTTCACTGCCAAGTTTCCGGATGCAAGTTTTAGTGATATTATATCTTGTCCATCTTGGATCGAACATTATTCAAAAATATTTTCGAAATTTAATTATGCAGTGCATAAGCGTTTCTCATGTTTGCTTGAAAAAAATTAGTTGTCACGTTTATGTCAGAGACATGTGATTCCAGTTGAAAAGTGGGCTATTGTTAAATGTATTAAGGGTTTAAAATCAAAATCTTTGGATATTGATGGGATTAGTGTTTTGAATCTTGTTCCGAATTCTTATGAACTGGTATTTCATCTCCAACTGTTTTTTCAAATGTGTTTAAGTAGTTCGTGTCACTTCTAAAAAAAGGGAATGATCCGGATTCTTGTAGTTCATATAGGCCCGTAACGGTAGCTTGTACTCTTAGCAAGCATTTTGAACACCTCCAACTACCTTATATCACTAAGCTTGCTCTAAATGATGATAATCAATTTGGTTTTAGATCCGGGCTAGGCTGTCAGCATGCTCACCGTGGTTTGACTTCTTTATTAAAAGATGCCCATCGCACTCGTCGCGTACTTCATTTCACAACCCTAGACTTGTCTAAAGCATTTGACAGTATTTATCATACTCAAGCATGGACAGCATTATGCCAGAGAGGAGTAAATCCGTCGGTAATTCACGTGCTTCGTTTTTGGTACTCCCATTCCTACCTTCGCCTTAACTCATTAGATAATTCTTATTTTGGTCATATCCGTGTTCGTTGTGGTGTAAGCCAAGGGGGAGTTCTTTCGCCATATTTTTTTAATGCTTGTATTGAAAATGTATTATCAAAAATCTCGACTACGTGCCTACTAGGACTATCTGATATCTCATATCTGGCTTATATGGATGACCTTCTTCTGATTAATCAAACTGAGTCTGGTCTTGCCCGTTCAGTCAAGTCAATTACTTCTGCTTTCCGTGATATTGGCCTGTACCTAAATATTGACAAGTGCGAGTTTCTTGTTTTCAACGGTAATAATTGGTCAGAATCACTATACTGCGGTGGTTTTAGTATTCCTCGTGTTAAATCGTTTCGTTGGCTTGGTATAATAGTTTGCGATTCTCTGAATACCCTCCGGTCTCGTGCTGTCAAAGATATTAGTGATAAGCTGAGGCTCGGTTACTCTAAGATTGTAGCAAATCGTGGACACTATAGGAGAAGAGCTCTAATTCGGCTTTACTTAAATTTTTGTGATCATTCTGTGCTCTTTTGTTCTGGTATTAGGGCACTTCTGTTGACTGGTGATCTAAAACGTATTAGCATAAATTATTACCTGTACTGCAAATTTTTTTATAGCTACCTCGTTCTTACCGGAATACAAAACTGGTTAAAAAGTATTGTGCGACAGATATTACTGGTGCTTTCGAAAAATTATCTGCGAAGCTAGCTATTGAAGCGCTTTATAGGCTAGGATGTTTTCATCGCCTTATCCGTCTTTTTTCTGTATGTGATTAAATTTGTTTCTTTTGTATTTTACTCTACTTAACCTCTGTTTTGTGAAGTGGGTGATAAATAAATTATTATTATTATTATATTGTTAAGTACAGCATACATATTGTTCGTGTTATGTCTAAATGTACTGATATTTTGATTCTTCTTAAAAAAAATGTCAAAAACAGTTTACTGGGCAGACCCCCGCAACCTGTGCAGAACCCCACAATCCTCCCTTTTAGAACAGCTTAGCCAATTGTATTTTGCAATTACCTTAGGACTGTGAAAATATCAGAAACGACCTTGAGGCAGAAAATTAGTGATACTTAAGGTATATTTGTTAGCTCAAATTGTTCGAATGAAATCAAAATAGAATAAATAAAGAATTAATTTTTTTTTTCAGGACGTAATCTGAACCTTAGGCCTGTTTATTGAGATTTTATTCGTGAAGAGAAATGATTTTAAGAGTTACTGTTTTGCATTTGTTTGACCATAAAAAAAACAACTCTGAACACGCCTAAGGCTGAACAATAAAATTTGAATACGCATCTCAGAAGTAAAAATACCAATAAGCGAATAGAAACAGAAAAACAACTTTTCGCTTCAGTTGCTGGGTTGTTTTTACAATTATAGGTAGTATACCGGTCGCCTAACTTCTCGGCAGCCGGAATTGAACCCTATGCCACATATTGCCAAGTGAAGCACCATTCTGCCATGTAAAAGGCTATTGAGAGAGGATTGATTACATTTTTTTCTTACTCCTTAAATCACTAATCTTCAAGAATGAAAAAATCAACCTCAAAAGTAAGAAAGTCGCCTCAAAAAAAAAGAGGTAAGATCAAAGTTCAGTCAGGTAAGGCAGATTTATTAGCCAAAAAACAGGACATTATGTTCACAGAAATTAAATAAATAAAAACGAGTTTTTTCAACTGAAAGTAAAGAGCAAAATTAAAACTCAAATGGTTATCGTGTTTTGTTCCTTGCCTAAGGTATTCAGGATAATCAGAAGAAGAATTTGAAGATGGATCTGCCTGAACTCTTTAACGACAAAACTATCGTTAAAATTACTATTAAATCATTAATATACTCTAATATCGTTAAGAAAACTATTAAAGGCGTTAAAACGCTGAATGCTTCAAATTACAACAGAAATAATTTTTTTTGGAATTATTCAGACACTTTCAGAGGTAGGGGTGTAAGTACTGGAGGGGGTTACTGAGACCCGGTCTTCCTCAAATCCTATATTTTCTTTATGTATGGACATTTCTTAATTTAAATTATCGTTCCCCCCCCACTCCCTGAAATAAATCTTTCGTACGTGGCTGGTCACAGGTTCATGTCTATCCAGCCTTGCGTCCCTTTTGCCAAAACTATAGCCCCATTTTGCTACTTTTGCCAAAACTATTTTGCCAAATATTGGTTATGCTATTTGTTTGAACTTGTACTAGGTTTTATTTTCTAATGTAGAGGAACCGCTGAAAATATGTCTCCTGTACAATGCAAATAAAGAATGTGACAAACAAAAGGTTGGCAGGTTTTTTTTTGTCTAAAACCTTTACAAACCTTTTGATTTTCAAAATGTTCTCATTCATTAACACAAATGAATGGATAATAATCTGCCAGACAGAGGAGCTGGGGCGTCATCGTAAAAATCTTTAAAAAAAAATCTTAAAAAAAGGAGCCACGTCCAGAGAGTCAAAGGGCATGGGCTATATAAAAAATTTTCTCCAAATTATTGGGGCAACTGAGGGTTAAAAATTCAATGATCTACGTCTAGTTTTTGAAGTTTTGTAAATAATTAAAACAAAAACTTTGGTAAGTAGTAAAAACATTACGCCAAGTTAAGAGAAAGTCATAGTTACTAGTCGTGGATGTCACTAGAGATCAATCACTAGGGGTGGCAACTTTGAACGAAAGAGGACTTTTGGGGAACCATTTTTTTCTTACGATAAATGAATAATTATCTTCCGGACAGAGGAGCTGGGGCGTTATCGCAAAATGTATGCAGAATTAAGAAAGGAAGTTGATAACAAGGAGCAGCATATCCAGAAACTAAATGAAATGCTTAATGTAAGTATCTCATATTTTAAGCAGTGTCTATCCTATGTTTGTATATGTATGTACGGGATGGAATATACCTTGTTTGTATGTTTAGGATGTGTATATGGGAAGCACATTCCCTGTATATGTGTGGGAAACACTGCCAATAATCTTTTTTTCACAAATCTCAGTTCGTAAATAACGTCGACTAGAAGCCGAAATGAAGACAAACTAAGAATTTTAGATATTTTATTCTAATTGCGTTAAAAATGATATTGGTTTTAATATTTTATGAGAGGTAGCATTGTTACGAAAGAGGATGAATCCTCTTTATTTTATTTTTTTAATACACAGAACATTAAAATAAAAATAAATGTATGTCCCTGGATCGATCTTGGGTCTATTCGTGCCTAAGAACCGTGGTGTTCCAAAATTTTGGCCGTTTTAAAAATATGAGTTCTACATACTGCGTAAGGACAATCCCTGATTACCACACTCAGAACTCCACTGGCAACCATCGGTACATGCGGCAGAGGCAGACCCAGAAACACCATGCAGTGAACGTAACATACAGATATGTGAAAACTAAACTCCTCGAACAAGCCTCATTGGGAGGATACACTGGTAGGAGCAAATTTATGGGAAGATTGGTGGCTTCTTCTTGATGCCCTGACCGTATCTGGGGGCACAGGCAGATTTGAGGTCTAAGGAATCCCCAACCCTAGTATATACATCGAAAATATAAACACTTTTTGCGAAAATGCTATCGTAAGCTAGATCGATAGAATTGAGAAACCGAATGACCGTATCTGATCAATTGCTTTAGAGTCCTTGGATTTATCATCGAACTGTAACCTCCCCTATCCAGTTCACAAGAAGCAGGGCAGGAACGAAAAGAAATTTTTCGATCGTACTGGCTAAGAAGAATGCCATTGGCCAGTGCTCTCAAACAAGATGAGATGCTTATTCTGTAAGTATTTTGTTTTGTTCAACGTCCGAGGGGTTAGAGGCTCCAATCAATTGCAAAAGTCGGTTTAAAAAAAGTCCTTTGGGACGTTTTGCTAAGCTAACTGGAAAAGATGGTGACTTGATGTCTCACGAAAACAATCAGTACCACCGCAGCTCCGATGACGCTGCTAAACATTATTTCTAAAATATTATAATCCTGAAACCAGTATTTAAAGCCTTCGAAACGAACAACGCAGCCAACCAAAGCACCAAAAAAGCTAACAGAACCAAGCTAAACCATCAGGATGTGTGAACATCTTAAATCACTTGTTTTAGATGAAAATTCCGAAATACGCTCGGAAACATCAACAATACTAACATAGATAAGCTAAACTACGAAACATCATAGCTAATAATCCTAAACCTTACGTTAAGAAAAGATTATAATCTTGCATTAAAAAAAATATACTAAAAGTTGTATTTGCTTAAAAAATACAGTAAAATTGTTGCGTTTTCTAAGAAATACTGTGAAAAGCTACGTTTTCTTAAAACATACTTATAAAGAATTTAGGTTTTTTTTTATATTTAAGTTTGGTGCCAGGTTCCACTAAAAACTGAAAGACCGCAAACGGAGACCATTCCATGTTATTCTTTCAGAGCAACCTAGTAAAGATGAAACCCTAGCCAATAGTAATGCAAAATTTTGAAAGACATAAAAAAAAGCTACCAAGTGACAATTTGTCAAATTGAAATGTTTCTTTACCCTTGTTTATTTCATAAAATAATAAAATAATTTATTTTTGACCCACCAACATGGTAATATATTGGAGTAACAGAAACAAAAGAAAACCGATACAAAAGAAACTTTTCAATGACAGTACTAAAAAAAAAAAAAAATAGCGAACAGATAGCTATTTTGCACAGCCCCTCCATTCAACTGGAGGTTGATGTCCGTCTCTAGTGCGGCTCAAGTTCTTCGTTTAGACTTGAGAAGTTATTATCTGATTTGAAATTCAGGATCTGATTTGAAAATGTTACTAGTTATCTTGATTAGTCTTAATGATCGAACTCCGTTGGAAAAAAAAATTACGGGAATTCCGAAAAATAGCCCTGAACTCCACAAAAGTGGCGTCAGATCAAAATGAAAACTGCACCCTTGGAATCATCATATCTGAAAACTCCGTTTAGGAGAATTGCAGTCCCCCGTCTTGCCCAACAAGGGAAACTTGCCTGTCTTGCCAATAACTTTTTTGCTTGAGAAGCAGGGATTTATCTTTTCTTATTCCTTTTTATTATTTTTCTGCTATTCATCGCCTCTACCAAAACAACTATAAGAAAAGCGAGGAATGCGAGGAATAAGAAAAGCCTCACCCTCAACAGGCCCTGTCAAGATTATTGCCTCTATTACGTTTACCATTGTTAGTTTTTACGGCAAGTCGCTTGCCATTGCAAAGCTTTGATAGAGTAATACTTCGTAACAGTATTATTTGTGCGCCTATTTTTAGTTGTAGCACGTGTGGTGGAAACCCTTGGAGATCCGGGGAACTTAAAAATTCAGAAGGATAATTAATCGCTTCATTTGGTTCCATAAGTGTGTCGACTGACTTGTAAAAGACTTTGTGGTCTCGCATCTTGGTCAAGATAATATTGTTGATTTCGTGGACGTCGTTATTCTTGGCTGCAAATATCGCTCGTTCTCTGAGCGATTTATGATTTTTATAATTGCTTATAATACTTGGAAATACCTTTTAAACCAATTCATTTTTGGACATCACTAAATTAAAGAATTCTTGAATTCAGCAGGCAGTTGTATACGTCCTGAAATTGAGTCTACTGGGAGCTTTCCGTTTCCAATTGCCAGGAATTGATCTAAAAATATTTAACCAGAGTCATCGTTTTACAATCGAACATGCATATTTATAGTTAATTTTAACGTCTTTACGTGTGCCCATATATTAGAATTTTTCAGGCAAGCATTAATTTTGTCCGCAGGGGTTGATCTAGGTGTTATTGTTTATGTTTGCCTGAAATCTCCCGCAAGCAATATTAATTCCTAAAAAAAATAAAAAAGCTACAAAACTAAAAAAGAAGAAAAAAATAAAAAAGAAAACAAATTAATAAGAAAAAGAAAATAAAAAAAAAATGAAAAAGAAAAAACTAAAAACTAACTATATCTATATATAAAAATAAGTTGTATGTATGCATTTGTGTTGGTTTGTGGGTTCGCATATGACGTTATTGACACAAATGACGACCAGAATACAGGGAATACAAATGACGACCGGGGCTCTCAAATGGAAATTACAGACCGGGACACCGGGACACAAATGACGACCGGGACAGAAGGACTACAAATGACGACCGGGCACAGTGACACAACTACAACGGGGACGCCAGGGGGTACAGGGGGGATATATAAATAACGACGGGGACAAATCTCCCGCAAGCAACATTAAAGGTTCTGCCAAAGGGTTTTGAATTTCCTTGCAAATCTCGTAATGATTGCTCCAGAGCAATGATTTGGAAATATTGCAAGTGGGAGTTTCTGTACAATGCAAATTCAGAGGCAATTTCAAAGCGGAATGAGCAGTTCTTCCACCATCCAGCAGCGTTGCGGCTATTCCGGACGACGCAATTACCAACACTATGTCATTTTTTGATCGAATTGATGCCAGAATCAATTTTATCACCAAAGTTTTACCAGGACCTCCTGGCGCATCCAAAAACAAGATTTCTCCAACGTTATTATCTACACAATGCATTACTTTATCACAACTGTCTTTTTGCTCAGACGTTAACTTAGAAATATTATCTTGTACATACGGCATTATATCACTCGTGTTTTAACTTTGTTTACGGTCCAATTCTATACATGTCGAAACACTAGTGTTACGATTAGGTGAAGGCATTCCCAAATCCTTGAAAGGTTTGTTTGCCATGTATACGCACAAATCTTCAATAATAATAAAGTGTAGTTATAAATTTCTGACGTAAAATCAAAGGTCATATATAACGTCTCGAAGCGTATTCGATGGAGTATATCCTCGGCCATTTTCGATTTATATTTATCCCATAACTCTGTAGGAGCTGAAGGATAGCACGAAGTTAGTATGATTCCAAACAATGCACGAATTTGACTTGGAGTTGACGTTTTGCATGCGTCATTGATGCAGTTATCCCAGTGTTGGTCATTCTCTAATAAATTCAGAGCTTGGCATGCACTACGGTAAGTGTCGTGTATAGTACCGTTTACAGTTCTCAAATACTCAAAGGGCGTCGGACCGAGTACATTCACCAAAAGCAGGCGGAGAAAGAAGCATTCATGTTGATTGGGGTGAATGGTGTAGAGTCTTCCTATCACAGTGTCGTTTAAGATGGTAGGTTGGCCGTCGAATGACTTACCCTGTTTTCAACGGTCAAATGATTTCTTTTTAAGCATTTCACGTGTAATACGATGGTACTTGAGTATACAGCAGTTTTTTTGCAAAAGAATCATTTTGACATAACGAAAAGAAAGCAGTTAACAATGTATCCGGTGGATTCAGGGCAAATATTATATTAATCCCCAACTGTCCCTGGGGGAACGGCTGCAAGTTGTAAGGTTTGCCCATTGTATACACATATCATTAGTTATTAGGAACTTTACAGGTGTTTTCAGAGGAGATTTTTCAGGTGGAGGTTTCAGGGGGAGGTTTTATGTGCGAGGATCTTTCCATGAAGGGATTGCTGGATTTTCTAGCATTATCGAAAAGAAAATTCAGAAATCAAACAAAAAGAACCAATTTTTTCAACTGAAAGTAAGGAGCAACATTAAAACTTATAACAAACAGGAATTATTGTGCTTATTGAGGGGATTGACCCTCGTCAATGCCTCGCTCTTTGCGTTACAGTATTAGTAGTACTCTCAAAAGAGCTATTTCTAATTAAACGACCTTTGTGATTCTAGGGTCATTCTTATAGAATTGGAACAAAATTTGAACTATAGCGGAAAGAGTCAGGCATTGACAAGGGGTTGAACCCACTCATATACGCAATAATTTCTTTTTGTTATAAATTCAAACGTTGTTCCTTACTTTCAGTTGAAAAAACTTGTTTTTTTTTATTATTATTTAATATTTGAGATGATTCCAGGAAATTTCATTTGCCTGGCTTAGCAACTTTCTTGGTGATATAAAACAAAATGTATCCACAAAATGATTAATTACCCTCTATTATATATTTTTATGAATAAATATTATTTTCATTTGGAAAAAGAATTTTTTATTTTTAAAGTTTTCATTTTTATTCAAGTTTTTTATTTTTTAATTAAATTTTTTTTTATTTCAGCCTAAGCCTCCCGTAGAAGAGATCTCCTTAAATCCTGTTCAGCACGTTATAAACCAGCATTATCCAGGTTTCCATGATATCCAGCACTAATTTCCATGGTTTCTACGTCCGAGAACAGTAAGTTCTTCATTTTTCCTCTTTTTTTTAAGACAATCCCAAATGAGAAGTATTTATCCGATTTTCGGTACCACATTCAAGTATGCTTTATTGGAAATTTTCACAGTTCACTTTTTTAAGTTTTTCTGCTTCTCATTGTTCTCATTACTTTGAGATTTTTTTTTTAAGAAACCCATAAATAGGAAGTTTTTATCTGATTTTCGGTATCAATTTCAAATCTGTATAAAAGAATATTTGTCGTAACAATTCGGTCTTTCAAGTTGCTTCTGCTTCTCATAGGCTTTCTTTGTACACCAAGGATGGTTTGGCGGAGGCTCTGCTTCCCATCCTGTGTAATGTATATCGGCAAAACCAATGTAACTAAGCCAACTGATGCTATTTCTCAATGGCTGTAGGATTATACAAATCTAGCGCTTTACTGAAAACATAACAAACAGGAATGCTTTATTTTCGTTCGGTACATAAACACCAAAAGGGGCTTTATGTTTCCATTGTAAAAAAAACCCCATTTTGTTTTGTGCAATCAGTTAAGCTTTAGTTTTGCGTAATCCTATAAACATAGGGACATATTATGAGTCGGTTTCCTTGCACTAGTATCATAAATACTTGCTATATGACCCATGAAGAAATAATTTTTGCTCTATTTGAGTCTCGACTGTACCCATTACATCCATCTAAAAAACTGTAACTTTTGCTTGCTGGTACTTCAAACAAAAATATTATGTTTGACTTGGTTACATAGGAGTATCTAGGATTCTTGCCCAGGGGGTGTTAAAACACGTATCAAACAGAAAACTATATGCATTTTTGTTAATTTTTACCAGTCGGACATAAACATAAGGGGGGGGGTGTGTAACCCAAGTACTTGAGAAACAAAAAAAATGAGAACTATATGAGAAACACTCGAGACATTACCCAGTTTTGATCCTGGTTAATTTGTAATGTATAGTGACAGAACATAGTGTCTCACCATAGATAGCTATATTTCTAAGAATGGTTAAACCGGATAAAAGTATTCCTGTTTTGATGACCTTGCTAATTTTAAGTGTACCTAATCTTTTAGTTTACTCTATGTGGTGTAAACGATTGTCTCAAGGCGATGTGTTTTAAATCAGGTATGTATTGATGCAGGGAGAGAGGGTCTTTGGGACCATGTAACATCGAAGTACCAAGATGTTAAAAACTTTTATTCGTTACCTATAACAAATAAAAATATACATATAAAAATACATATTACGTATGAAAACATACCCCCTCCCAAGGACATCTTTATTGCTCCAAAACGCTTATATATAATTTGTTGGGTCCATTTCTGTATTACTATCACCCATTCTGAAACTAACTTTTACAAATATTAATAATTAAAAAATAATATAAAAAGGCTTAAATTAATTACTAAGAAAACTCATATGAATTGAAAATGAAAATTTTGCAGCCATTGACAGTGCTAAATTTAATAACTGTAATAATTACACCCCATCTCCAGTCTCCTACAGTCCAAGTTTTCAGCTTAGTCAGTCAACTTTGAACATGCGTCACTGCTGGCTGTTGGCTTAAACTAAGTTAAACATTTACATCATATTCCCAAAGATGATCTTTCACATTTTTTTTTACTATTTGGTAATGCAAACTAAAGTTATAGTCCAATTTTCTAATTTAGCTTACCTGCTCACAAGAGAGGGAGGGAATTCCAAGGAGGTAGATTCAATGAAACCTGTTGATAAAGTACAAGACGGAGTACCTACAAAACGGACAAAACAGAGTGATTTCATCTACATATGAACATATACAGCGATCATCATCAGTAGATTTATTCTACTGATTATCGATTACTGACTAATCAGTAGTAATTCTTTTGATGACGATCGCTGTATATATTTGATAGAAATATCTGGACTTTTGTACCTTTTTTTTCTCTGTCTAAATAAATGGATTTATCCCCACTTGAAAATTTATTTGTTTGTCATAGATAGCTAGTGTGGTGCTAAAAGAAAATACCTAATTTAAGGTGTTACGTCAAAAATTGTCCAAGAACCTTTTGAATGCAAGACCATCTTTTATCTCCAATCGATTAACGTCCTTTTTCTTTTCTAGGTTGAAAATTAAGAGAGTTAAGCAGTAAATTTCGAAACTAAATCTGTAAGGTCTGTATACCTGTTGCCGTCTTTTTGTGTGATAATATGAAAAAACTTCGTTTTCTTAAAGAGTTAAAGAGGCTGCGTCCCAAAGTCGAACCTTAAAACGTACAGGAATTAGGAGAAGCAGTTGAGGGACTGCCGCCCCCCAAACCCCCCGCTTTTAAAGACTCTTTTGTACAGGTTTTTTGTTGTGGGGGGACTTCATTGTTACTAATTACTAGTTTCGGCGCAATAGTTCTTCTGTCCTCTTGTGTTTAACACTTTTCGAAGTTATTCCATTATTCATTCATTTCAATTTTTTGTTAATTAAAAGAGGGTCTTTCTGAAGCCAAGAGCGGGGGTTTAGGGGGGTGGCAGCCCCCCACAACAAAAAACCTGTACAAAAGAGTCTTTAAAAGCGGTGGGTTTGGGGTGCGGCAGCCCCCCAACTGCCTCTCCTAATTCCTGTACGTTTTAAGGTTCGACTTTGGGACGCAGCCTCTTTAACTCTTTAAGAAAACGAAGTTTTTTTCATATTATTTCTGTACGTTTTTCTACAATCCATGGTGGATGTAATTTAATAATTCCTGTACTCCTCGTACAGGAATTAGGAGAGGAAGTTGGGTGGCTGCCGCCCCCAGCCCCCCCCCCCCCCGCTTTTAAATCATTGTTTGAAATAGAAAAAAATAGATAGAATGACCGAAATGTTTCTTTTGCTCAGAAGAAGCAAATATTCTGTTATCTCTCAAATGATAGGCAGTGCAGGTGTTATCAAAATTATACACTTTTATTTTGATCGCTACGTCCAAAAGCCTATAATAAAGAATTTATTCTAAAAATACCTTCTCATATAGGAAACATCTTTAGGTAATTATAGTAAATTATATATTATTTATCTTATTTAGCAACTATTTATATAAAATAAGTAAATATCCACGGTTCATTAAATCATTGTATAAAATAGAAAAAAAAATAGATAGAATGACCGAAATGTTTCTTTTGCTCATAAGAAGCTAATATTCTGTTATCTCTCAAATGATAAGCTGTCCAGGTGTTATCAAAATTATACACTTTTATTTTGATCTTGTGAAAAAAACCGCCCGTAAGAGACTTGAACCCTTAATCTGAGGATTAAAAGTCCCACACTCTACCGACTGAGCTAACCACTTGCATGTATGTAAATATAACTTTTAAATAAATTTTAAAAATTTCAAATTAACATGGGCTCTCATGGAGAAATGGGTTAATTAAGTAGCTAATGCGTGGTTTCTGGAAAACAGGGAAGGAGTTATCGGATCGAGCTGAAATTTCGCGGATAAGCTCCTGGGCAATAGGGGACCTTAACTTGTGAATTTCGCCTGATCGGACAACGTTAAAGGGGTGGGATGGAGTTGGGGGTTCGAAACTTTCGGGGGGTTAAGATTTTCCTACGAAACTTTCAAGGGCACTTACTCGGAGAATTCCGCATCGAATGAGTCTTCGTACACCCAGATCCGATGTCGGCTGTGACCTGTAGACGTCGAGAAAAAAAGAACATGAACTTTAAGTGGCTATGCGTGGTTTCTGGAAAACAGAGAAGGAGTTATCAAATCGAGCTGAAATTTCGCGGATGAGCTCCTGGGCCCTAGGGGAACTTAACTTGTGAATTTCTGCCCGATCGGACAACGTTAAAGGGGGGCTGGGGTTGACGGGTCGAAACTTTCAGCCAGATTTTCCCCATGAAGGAAAAGTTGGAGGGGGATGAAATTTGGCAGGTTTCTTAGTTGGAGCTCGGGCTACGAAATACATCCCTCTTCATCCCTCTGCGCTCACTGGAACCGAAGATTGCTTAACATTGTCGTGGTTCACCTCTTTATAGAGGCACGAGTGTGCCTCCTTGATAGCATTTATTTTCACAGAAAAAGGCGTTGCAGTAGAATTGGCCCCTTGTAATTATAAAGTTTAAATAAAAACAAAGGGTTCTCAACCTTAAGTAAAGTTAATTTTCAGTAAAACCATTTACTCTTCTACTCTTTACGTGGCTTCTCCGCCTCAGCCAAGGAGCCGCTTCCTGAGTCAAGAAACAAACAAACAAAAGAATCACAGACATTTTTTACAAATTACAGAAGAATTTTCTTTTGCAGTTTCTATAATTGTGTTAATAAAGTTTTATGTTTTCATCCTGTTTTGGTATATTTCACCTAACTTCACTTCTTGAATGGGGTCGCTATAATAAAGAAGTACCTATATACTTAGGAACAAATGACCCCCGATGTCCATGGGGAAAGGGCTGTAAATTCAGAAATTTGCCCATTGTTCACGTACGGTATTTATTATTTAGGAGTTAATAAATTTTTGGGTGGTGGTGGGGTGACTGTAGTTGGTTTTAATATCGAGAATTTTCTGTGGAGAGAGAAATTGACTGGGGACTAATTTTTCAGGGGAAATTTACATCGGGGGGATTTGACAGAATTCTTGCGTGAAATTCTAATTAATTGTCTTACTTTCTTCTTACCAACTAAATTTTTCGTGTGGAGATGATATGGGAATTATCCGGGATGTTTTCAGTGTGTTTCAATTTCTGGGAAAAGATTTCCGTGGAGGGGGGATTTCCCAAGTGATCGAGAAAACTGTTATAAATTAACGTATATTCCAAAAGAAAATAATTTGTGGTGAATTTTTCTAGCTGAATCACCCACAAGAAATTTTATGAAATTTTCGGCGAGGATGGAACTGTTTCGAGGGAATTTTACAGATGGGCGGGGTGAATTTTACAACGGAATAAATTTACACGGAAGAATATCCCGTGAGGGAGAGGGAAATTTTTCTTGGAGGGGGAGCCAGATTTACCGGCCTTATTTGAAAAACGATCATTAATTAGATACAAAATATCAAGTTTCTTAATAATATGGAAAGACCAACATTAAAACTCAAATCAAACAGAAATTGATCCGTATATGACTGGATTGCCTCCCTTGTCAATACCTTGCTGTTTACGCTAAGGCTTGACTGTTGTCCCAATTTTTTTAGGAACAAATACTGAAATACAAGGGCTGTTTAATTAAAATAGGAAACTTTTTTAAATTTGCTAAAACTTTAGTGTAAAGAGCAAGATATTGAGGAAGTGGGCAAACTCTTATAATGCGGAATAATTTCTGTTCGTTTTGAGGTTTAATGTTGCTCTTTACTTTCAGTAAAAAAAAATTAATTCAGTTTCTTGTGACGAATACCCAAGGCAAACCCAGGAAAAACATACTTCAAATTTAATTGCCAACGATAAAATTTCTTGGAAGCGTATAAGACCTTGGCAAGGTTTACTTCAATATTACCGACACATTTCTTTTTAATATAGTTGTTTATATATCCATAGCATCTGCCCCCCTTCCCATATATTTTCCAAGCATATTATAGATCTTCAAAGGAGTACCCTGGTTGATCTCAAAGAAAAAATAATAATAATGGCTTACAGTTTAAACAGCGTCTATTTAAAGAGGAACCATAATTATTTTTATCAAGTTCAAATCCAGCTTAAGTATTGCGACTTCGACCTAAAATTTTTGTTCTTTACTTTGGCAAAGGTGATATCCACGTGGAAATTTCAACCGCCACAAAAAATCCTATTGTTCTGATAGGCTTTGTTAAGTCAGACAACCTTTTAGCCCCCAGACACAGTTGATATTTTTAGATGTGTAAAGGATAGTATTGCAGTTGACATATCTGGCACAAAGAAATAAAGTGCTTGGTGAAACTAACATCCGATAGGAAAAGGGTGCATTCAAACAAAAACTAAAGATCTAGTACCATTTCTAAGTAAACAAAAAGTTTTGAGGGCAGCTAGCCCCCAGACACATTTGATATTTCTTAGAGATATAAAGGATAGTATTGCAGTGGATACATCAGGCAGAATAAAAACATTCGTGGTAAAAAAAAAACAAAAAAACAGGGAAAGAGTGCATTAAAATTGAAACTAAAGGTCACTTAGCCCTTAGTGATCTAAATTTTGCGATCTAAAGATAAGAACTAGAACACTTACTATAAACAACTGACCGGGAACAAATTGTATGCTATAAAGGAAAAATATACATATGACAGAAAAACGTCAATGAAACGGAAAAACCCGTCTAAAGCATTACAGAACAGGCTAGCTTATCTCTTACTCTACTATTAAATAAAAACAACAAAATTTTGAAACTAAAATTAAGGAGCGACATTAAAGCTTAAAACGAACAGATATTACTCCGCATATGAAAAGGGACTTTCCTCCTCAACGGCCCCCTCTTTACGCTAAAGTTTGGCCCTTTCTCTTAACTCTACTTTTTAAAATAGTAAAAAACTTTAGTGTGAAGAGCTGGGCGTTGAAGAGGAAAGGCCCTTTTCATATACGGAGTAATTTCTGTTCGTTTTAAGTTTTAATTTCGCTCCTTACGTTTAGTTAAAAAAAATTATTTTTTTTTTATTTAATTTCTGGACATTTTTGAATTAATGCATGTTTTGATCTTGGCTCTCCGCACATAAATAATAAAAAGAAAATTTGTGTTTTTTTTCGGCTAAATGGCTTTCTCATAGTTTTAATCGGAAGATTTTGAGAAAAGTAGGGACGAAGGAGTAGGCGTCGTTGCCCTCCAATTTTTTGATTGCTTAAAAAGGCAACAAAAACTTTTAATTTCTTAAGAACGTTTTTATTAATAAAATACGCGTAACTTACGTAACGAACTTCCATATTCGTATGTTTTTATTGTGTATATGAGGGGGTTCACCCCCTCGTCAATACCTTTGTCTTTAGACTAAAGTTTAAATTTTGTCCTAATTCTTTAAGATTGATCCCTGAGTCACAAAGGCCAAAGAATAAATAGTTGAAATTACTAAAAATACTTTAGCATAAAGAGCTTGGTATTACAAGGAGGTGAATCTCTCATATGCGTAATAATTTGTGTTTGTTATAAGTTTTAATGATGCTGCTTACTTTCAGTTGAAAAACTTTTCTTATTTATTTTTTCATGTATAATACTGCTAGAGGGTCCTGCACCCCCTTCATTGAAATTCTCTTCCCCCATGAAAAATTCCTCCATAGAAAGATCATCTTACGTAGCCCCCATCAAATTCTCCCCCCCCCCCAAAACCAAAAAAATCCCCCTGGAAACGTCTGTACACTTCCCAATAGGCATTACTGTATCAAACAGTTCGTGGTAACAAACTGTAGTAGGCCTCAATAGGAACCCGGCTCAATAGGAACCAAAACTCTAAAAATGGAATTTTGATACCAATAGCTACATCAAAAGAATTACATTTTAATGCTGAATTAAAATATAGAAGTTTCATCAAGTTTAATCTTACCCATATAAAGTTACGAGCCTGAGAAAATTTGCCTTATTTTAGAAAATAGGGGGAAACTACCCCTAAAAGTCATAGAATCTTAACAAAATCACACCATCAGATTCGGCGTATCAGAAAACCCTGGGTAGAAGTTTCAAGCTCCTATCAGACACATGGAATTTTCCTTGAGGGTGAAAGACAATCCTTAAAATGTGAAATTAAATCTATTTAGACGTAAAGAAACATTTTTACTGAAATTCTATAGCAAATCCTGGTGACAGCTATGGTTACGACGAATATTCTTTTAAACAGATTTGAAACTGGTACCAAAAATCAGATAAAACTTCTTATTTATAGTTTTCTTAAAAAAAAAACTATTCTCAGAGTAGTGAGAAAAATGAGAAGCAGAGAAACTTAAAAAAGCGAACTGTGACGACGAATATTCAATTAAACAAAAAAAACAAGTTTTTTAAAATGAAAATAAGGAGGCTCACCCCTCGTCGATACCTTGCTCTTTACACTAAAGCTTAAATTTCGACCCAATTCCTTAAGAATGACCCCTGAATCACAAAGGCCGTAGAATAAATAGCTTAAATTACTAAAATTACTTTAGCGTAAAGAGCGAGGTATTACGATGAGATAAACCCCTCATATGCGTAATAATTTCGGTTCGTTTTAAGTTTTAATGCTGCTCCTCACTATCAGTAGAAAAAACTTTTCATATTTATTTTTTCATTGTTTTTTTTAAATAATGCTAGAAAATCCTGCCCCCTCTCGATTGAAAGTCTCTTCCCCAGTAAAACGTTCCTCCATTGAAATATTCTCCCAGATAACCCCCCTCCCTTCCAAAAAAACAAAAAAAAATCCCCTCAAAACGTGTGTACATTTCCCAGTAACCATTGCTATATGTAAACACAGATCAAAGTTTGTAACTTGCAACCCCTCCCACGGTGACTGCGGGGGAGTAAGTCGTCCCCAAAGACATAGTTATTAGGTCATTCAACTATGGTGAATAAAATGGCTATCTCAGAATTTTGATCCAGTGACTTTGGAGAACAAATGAGCGTGGGAGGGGGCTTAGGTGCCCTCCAATTGTTTTGGTCACATTAAAATGGCACTAGAACTTTCAATTTCCGTTAGAATGAGCCCCTTTGCGACATTCTAGGACCACTGAGTCGATACAATCACCCCTGGGGAAAAAAACAGCAAAAAAACAAATAAGCACGCATCCGTGTTTTGTCTTCTGGCAAAAAATGCTAAATTCCACATTTTTGTAGATAGGGGCTTGCAACATCTACAATATGGTTCTCTGATACGCTGAATCTGATGGTGTGATTTTTGTTAAGATCATATGACTTTTAGGGGGTATTTCCCCCTATTTTCTAAAATGAGGCAAATCTTCTCAGGCTCGTAACTTTTGATCGGTAAAGCTAATCTTGATGAAACTTATATATTGAAAATCAGCACTAAAAAAAAATTCTTTTGATGTAACTATTGGCATAAAAATTCCATTTTTTAGAGTTTTGGTTTCTATTGAGCCGGGTGGCTCCTCACTACAGTTCGTTACCACGAACCGTTTGATAAAACAAACTGGAAAGTGGTACCGAAAATCGGATAAACACTGCTCATTTGTGAATATCTTAAAAAAAAAAAACTTACTGGTTCAGGAAGTCTAGGTTGAATAAACGGTCCTTTAGTTGAAACCATGGAAAATGGAGGGGGTGGACCATTTTGTGGATTGAGCATCATTAAAGGATGTCCGTATAACAATGTTTGACGGAAAAAGGATACGGTCCACCTGGATGAGGTGGAAGAATTACTTGCTGCAAAGTATTGACATAATAAGCAGGGGAAAAAGGATAAATCATTTGTTGATTTACTGGAAGCTGAGGCTGATGTCGATGTTGACTCTGAGGTGATTCTTCGTAATTATGACCATTTGGATTACTCGGAAGATCTGCCATTTTCTGAAAGATATTGAGTCAAAGTAGATATTAAAGAGTATTATTATAGAAGGTGAAAATAAGAATAAATAAATAAAACATTACAGTTTTTAATAAAAAAATTTGAGTAAAAATGACAACTTTAAAAGTAAAAACTTATTTATTCAAATAAAAACAATTTTTATTTATAAAAATATAATAGAGGGTAGACATTCATTTTGTTGTTACATTTTGTTTTATATCACCAAGAAAGTTTTAGAACCAGGCAAATGAAACTTTCAGGCATCATCTCAAATATTAAATAATAATTAAAAAAATGAGTTTTTTCAACTGAAAGTAAGGAACAACGTTAAATCTTAAAACGAATAGAAATTATTACGTATATGAGGGGCTTCAACCCCTCGTCAATACCTGACTCTTTACGCAAAAGTTCAAATTTTGTTCCAATTCTTTAACAATGACCCCTGAATCCCAAAGGCCATTTAATTAGAAACAGCTCTTTTGAAAGTACTAAAATACTTTAATGCAAAGAGCGCGGTATAGACGAGGGGTTGACCGCCCTAATATACACACTAATTTCTGTTCGTTTCAAGTTCTAATGTTTCTCCTTACTTTCAGTTGAAAAAACTTGTTCTTTTTATTTGATTTCTCATCTTTTTTTAGACAATGCTGGCAAATCCAGCATTCTCTTCTTGTAAACTCCTCCGTGGAAAGATCCTCGCACCTATAAACTTCCTAATATCCAATGTAAACAATGGGTAAACTGTTTCGGATTACGTCGTCTTCAGAGAGGTAGTTTTTAGATTCTTCGACTACGCTCAACAAAATGGCTATCTCAAAATTTTGATCCGGTTTCATTGTAAAAAAATTAGCGCGGGAGGGCACCTTACTAGCCACCATTCTTTTTCTCGCTTAAAGAGGGCACTACAACTTTAAATTTAAGCTCAAATGAGCCCCGTTCCGACATTCTAGGACCACTGGGTAAATACAATCATCCCTGGAAAAAAAACAAACAAACAAGCATTTTTTCTTCTGGCAAAAAACAAATTCCAAGTTTTTGCAGAAGGGGCTTGAAAGCTCTACAGTAGGGTTTTCTGACCTGCTGAATCTCATGGTGTGATTTTCATTAAGATTCTAGGACTTGCTGGAGGTGTTTTCCTCTTTTTTGTAGAAAATAAGGCAAATATTCTTAGGCTCGTAACTTCTGGTGGGTAAGACTTCAATTATATATTTAAAATCAGCATAGAAATCAGACTCTATTGATGTATCTATTGGTGTGAAAATTCTGTTTTTTTTTAGTTTCGGTTTCTATTGAGCTGGGTTGCATCTCACTTACAGCTCATTACCACAAAATGTTTAGAGGGGGGAACCTAAAATCTTGGAAAAAGCTTAAATTGGAGTGATCGTAATAAAACTTGGTGGAAAAACTAAGCACCAAGCCCTAAATACGTTATTGACACAACCAGAACGGATCTGCTCTCTTTTGGGGAGTTGGGGGGAGGGTTAATTCAGAAAAAATAGAAAAAATTGTTTTTTTAACTTACGAAAGAAGGATCGGATCTGAATGGAGTTTCATATTTAGAAGGAGCTCCCTGACCAGGTCAAGTGTCATTAGGGGAAAATTGAGGAGGGACTGGGAATCATGCTAATGGCATAGAGTGGAAAGACCAGGATAAAATTTGGTGGGAAGAATATGCACAGGTCCAAGATACGTGACTGACATAAGAAGACCAAACTCTTTGGGGGAGTGGGAGGATGGTAATTCAAAAAATTAGAAAAAATTAGGGATTTGTACAAATGAGGACACTTCGGAAATCTTGTTCATGCTGATATATCCTATTGACGAATGATGAGGGGGGAGGGGTTTTCCGAAAAAATGGACAAATGAGGTATTTGTAACTTACTAACGGATAATCAAATCTTAATAAAATTTATATTTTGAAGGATTTATGCTACATAGCTCACATTTTAAATCCTCATCAGATCTGGTGACATTGGTGGAATTTGAGGGTAAAACTGGAAATCTTAATGAGATCTTAATAAAAATTGATATATAGAAAGATATTATGTCTCAGATGCTTTATGATCAATTCAAATTGGATCTGGGGACATAGGTGTTTGGATAGGGGAAACAAATACCTTGGAAACCAGAAAACTTAGAAAACGCTTAGAGTGGAGAGATCAGGATGAAACTTGATGGAAAGAATAATCAAGAATCTTAGACACGTGATTGAAATAATTGGAAGAGATCCACTCTCTTGGGGAGTTGGAGGGGGGGGGTGTTAATTCGGAGAAATTAGAAAAATTGAGGTATTTTAACTTAAAAAGGGGTGACCAGATCTCAATGCAATTTAATTTTTACAGGAAAATTATGTCTCAGAGCTCTTATTTTAAGTCCTCACCAGATTTAGTGACATTGGGAGGAGTTGGAGGGGGAAACTGTAAATCTTGGGAAACGCTTAGGGTCGAGAGACCAGGATGAAACCTGGTGGGTAGAATAAGCAAATTTCGTAGATACGTAATTGACGAAACAACAATGGATCAGCTCTCTTTGGGGGAATTTAGGGGGAGGTCTAGTGCTTTGGCGAGTTTGGTGCTTCTGGATGTGCTAGGACGATGAAAATTGGTTGCCGTATAAGGGACCTGCACAAATTAACTTGATAAAGTTGTTTCCTCGCTTTGACCATCTGGGGGGCTGAAAGGAAAGTAAAAATAAGAAAAAATGAGTTTTTTTAACTTAGGAGTAGGTAATAGGATTTTAAGGAATTTTCCTATTTAGAAATATGTTGTGTCTCAGAGCTTTTAAATTCAATCCCGATCGGCAGTAAGCCTCTGATTTTTCTTTTAAATAAATTTTTAGAATTTTGCTCGAGCTGACGCCATGTCAGCTCTTAGCTCTTGTTCTTTTCATAACACACATTGTAAATAGTGTAACAAACAAACAGTATATATGTATATATATATATATATATATATATATATATATATATATATATATATATATATATATATATATATATATATATATATATATATATATGTATATATATATATATATATATATATATATATATATATATATATATATATATATATATATATATATATATATATATATATATATATATATATATATATATATATATATGTCATGAAAAGATAAATCACCAATGCAACAGCAGAAACACATAAAAAAAAAACACATGAAAGAGACAGAAGGAGAAAAGGAAGACTGTTTTCCCAAATTAGTGACTAATATAGACCAGCACTTGAATGAGGCCTTAACCCTACTCATCCATACAATCACATAGGTCAAACAGCATAGCCATACACAATCAACCATAAAGAAAAATCCATGGATCCATGGACAGGCAGTCGTGTCGTCAATAAGTATAAGTCGTCATTTACCAAAGAGGCAACAACCCAATACAAGGGCTCATCAGGAGAATATATATATATATATATATATATATATATATATAAATATATATATATATATATATATATATATATATATATATATATATATATATATATATATATATATATATGTGTGTGTGTTATGAGGGGCAAGGTGTTAAAGAGGGATTAGCCCCCTATCCCACCACCTCTTAGAAGTATTTTATTTCTGTTCGTTTTAATATTGCTCCTTACTTAAACATGTAAAACTTGTTTTTTAACGTTATTAATTTTTGATTTTTAATTAATAATATAACTTCCTAACAGCTACTCTTCAAAGGAAAGCAACACCTTCTTAAACTGTTTAGTGTAACATGTTTGTAGCTTATTTTTTTCTGATATTTTACCCAAATTATTTTTAAAAATTTGGCTCAATGCACTACCAAAAAGCAAATAACTTTACATGGATTCATCGCTAAATTTCAAATGTTTTACCATCAAAGAGGCGTCTATGCAACAAAAAAGATCGCAATGCTAACATATGTGTCGTAATATGTTTCTATGATAAGGAAAATGGTTAAATGTTTCATTGTTTTTGTGAATCCTCAGAAAATATTTGGACAGTAACGTATCAGTACCAAATCAGTACGGCATCATCTCAAATATTGAATAATAATTAAAAAAATGAGTTTTTTCAACTGAAAGTAAGGAACAACGTTAAATCTTAAAACGAATAGAAATTATTACGTATATGAGGGGCTTCAACCCCTCGTCAATACCTGACTCTTTACGCAAAAGTTCAAATTTTGTTCCAATTCTTTAACAATGACCCCTGAATCCCAAAGGCCATTTAATTAGAAACAGCTCTTTTGAAAGTACTAAAATACTTTAATGCAAAGAGTGCGGTATAGACGAGGGGTTGACCGCCCTAATATACACACTAATTTCTGTTCGTTTCAAGTTCTAATGTTTCTCCTTACTTTCAGTTGAAAAAACTTGTTCTTTTTATTTGATTTCTCATCTTTTTTTAGACAATGCTGGCAAATCCAGCATTCTCTTCTTGTAAACTCCTCCGTGGAAAGATCCTCGCACCTATAAACTTCCTAATATCCAATGTAAACAATGGGTAAACTGTTTCGGATTACGTCGTCTTCAGAGAGGTAGTTTTTAGATTCTTCGACTACGCTCAACAAAATGGCTATCTCAAAATTTTGATCCGGTTTCATTGTAAAAAAATTAGCGCGGTAGGGCACCTTACTAGCCACCATTCTTTTTCTCGCTTAAAGAGGGCACTACAACTTTAAATTTAAGCTCAAATGAGCCTCGTTCCGACATTCTAGGACCACTGGGTAAATACAATCATCCCTGGAAAAAAAACAAACAAACAAGCATTTTTTCTTCTGGCAAAAAACAAATTCCAAGTTTTTGCAGAAGGGGCCTGAAAGCTCTACAGTAGGGTTTTCTGACCTGCTGAATCTCATGGTGTGATTTTCATTAAGATTCTAGGACTTGCTGGAGGTGTTTTCCTCTTTTTTGTAGAAAATAAGGCAAATATTCTTAGGCTCGTAACTTCTGGTGGGTAAGACTTCAATTATATATTTAAAATCAGCATAGAAATCAGACTCTATTGATGTATCTATTGGTGTGAAAATTCTGTTTTTTTTTAGTTTCGGTTTCTATTGAGCTGGGTTGCATCTCACTTACAGCTCATTACCACAAAATGTTTAGAGGGGGGAACCTAAAATCTTGAAAAAAGCTTAAATTGGAGTGATCGTAATAAAACTTGGTGGAAAAACTAAGCACCAAGCCCTAAATACGTTATTGACACAACCAGAACGGATCTGCTCTCTTTTGGGGAGTTGGGGGGAGGGTTAATTCAGAAAAAATAGAAAAAATTGGTTTTTTAACTTACGAAAGAAGGATCGGATCTGAATGGAGTTTCATATTTAGAAGGAGCTCCCTGACCAGGTCAAGTGTCATTAGGGGAAAATTGAGGAGGGACTGGGAATCATGCTAATGGCATAGAGTGGAAAGACCAGGATAAAATTTGGTGGGAAGAATATGCACAGGTCCAAGATACGTGACTGACATAAGAAGACCAAACTCTTTGGGGGAGTGGGAGGATGGTAATTCAAAAAATTAGAAAAAATTAGGGATTTGTACAAATGAGGACACTTCGGAAATCTTGTTCATGCTGATATATCCTATTGACGAATGATGAGGGGGGAGGGGTTTTCCGAAAAAATGGACAAATGAGGTATTTGTAACTTACTAACGGATAATCAAATCTTAATAAAATTTATATTTTGAAGGATTTATGCTACATAGCTCACATTTTAAATCCTCATCAGATCTGGTGACATTGGTGGAATTTGAGGGTAAAACTGGAAATCTTAATGAGATCTTAATAAAAATTGATATATAGAAAGATATTATGTCTCAGATGCTTTATGATCAATTCAAATTGGATCTGGGGACATAGGTGTTTGGATAGGGGAAACAAATACCTTGGAAACCAGAAAACTTAGAAAACGCTTAGAGTGGAGAGATCAGGATGAAACTTGATGGCAAGAATAATCAAGAATCTTAGACACGTGATTGAAATAATTGGAAGAGATCCACTCTCTTGGGGAGTTGGAGGGGGGGGGGTTAATTCGGAGAAATTAGAAAAATTGAGGTATTTTTAACTTAAAAAGGGGTGACCAGATCTCAATGCAATTTAATTTTTACAGGAAAATTATGTCTCAGAGCTCTTATTTTAAGTCCTCACCAGATTTAGTGACATTGGGAGGAGTTGGAGGGGGAAACTGTAAATCTTGGGAAACGCTTAGGGTCGAGAGACCAGGATGAAACCTGGTGGGTAGAATAAGCAAATTTCGTAGATACGTAATTGACGAAACAACAATGGATCAGCTCTCTTTGGGGGAATTTAGGGGGAGGTCTAGTGCTTTGGCGAGTTTGGTGCTTCTGGATGTGCTAGGACGATGAAAATTGGTTGTGCGTGTAAGGGACCTGCACAAATTAACTTGATAAAGTTGTTTCCTCGCTTTGACCATCTGGGGGGCTGAAAGGAAAGTAAAAATAAGAAAAAATGAGTTTTTTTAACTTAGGAGTAGGTAATAGGATTTTAAGGAATTTTCCTATTTAGAAATATGTTGTGTCTCAGAGCTTTTAAATTCAATCCCGATCGGCAGTAAGCCTCTGATTTTTCTTTTAAATAAATTTTTAGAATTTTGCTCGAGCTGACGCCATGTCAGCTCTTAGCTCTTGTTCTTTTCATAACACACATTGTAAATAGTGTAACAAACAAACAGTATATATGTATATATATATATATATATATATATATATATATATATATATATATATATATATATATATATATATATATATATATATATATATATATATATATATATATGTATATATATATATATATATATATATATATATATATATATATATATATATATATATATATATATATATATATATATATATATATATATATATATATATATATATATATATATATATATATGTCATGAAAAGATAAATCACCAATGCAACAGCAGAAACACATAAAAAAAAACACATGAAAGAGACAGAAGGAGAAAAGGAAGACTGTTTTCCCAAATTAGTGACTAATATAGACCAGCACTTGAATGAGGCCTTAACCCTACTCATCCATACAATCACATAGGTCAAACAGCATAGCCATACACAATCAACCATAAAGAAAAATCCATGGATCCATGGACAGGCAGTCGTGTCGTCAATAAGTATAAGTCGTCATTTACCAAAGAGGCAACAACCCAATACAAGGGCTCATCAGGAGAATATATATATATATATATATATATATATATATATATATATATATATATATATATATATATATATATATATATATATATATGTGTGTTATGAGGGGCAAGGTGTTAAAGAGGGATTAGCCCCCTATCCCACCACCTCTTAGAAGTATTAATTTCTGTTCCTTTTAATATTGCTCCTTACTTAAACATGTAAAACTTGTTTTTTAACGTTATTAATTTTTGATTTTTAATTAATAATATAACTTCCTAACAGCTACTCTTCAAAGGAAAGCAACACCTTCTTAAACTGTTTAGTGTAACATGTTTGTAGCTTATTTTTTTCTGATATTTTACCCAAATTATTTTTAAAAATTTGGCTCAATGCACTACCAAAAAGCAAATAACTTTACATGGATTCATCGCTAAATTTCAAATGTTTTACCATCAAAGAGGCGTCTATGCAACAAAAAAGATCGCAATGCTAACATATGTGTCGTAATATGTTTCTATGATAAGGAAAATGGTTAAATGTTTCATTGTTTTTGTGAATCCTCAGAAAATATTTGGACAGTAACGTATCAGTACCAAATCAGTACGGCATCATCTCAAATATTAAATAATAATTAAAAAAATGAGTTTTTTCAACTGAAAGTAAGGAACAACGTTAAATCTTAAAACGAATAGAAATTATTACGTATATGAGGGGCTTCAACCCCTCGTCAATACCTGACTCTTTACGCAAAAGTTCAAATTTTGTTCCAATTCTTTAACAATGACCCCTGAATCCCAAAGGCCATTTAATTAGAAACAGCTCTTTTGAAAGTACTAAAATACTTTAATGCAAAGAGCGCGGTATAGACGAGGGGTTGACCGCCCTAATATACACACTAATTTCTGTTCGTTTCAAGTTCTAATGTTTCTCCTTACTTTCAGTTGAAAAAACTTGTTCTTTTTATTTGATTTCTCATCTTTTTTTAGACAATGCTGGCAGATCCAGCATTCTCTTCTTGTAAACTCCTCCGTGGAAAGATCCTCGCACCTATAAACTTCCTAATATCCAATGTAAACAATGGGTAAACTGTTTCGGATTACGTCGTCTTCAGAGAGGTAGTTTTTAGATTCTTCGACTACGCTCAACAAAATGGCTATCTCAAAATTTTGATCCGGTTTCATTGTAAAAAAATTAGCGCGGGAGGGCACCTTACTAGCCACCATTCTTTTTCTCGCTTAAAGAGGGCACTACAACTTTAAATTTAAGCTCAAATGAGCCCCGTTCCGACATTCTAGGACCACTGGGTAAATACAATCATCCCTGGAAAAAAAACAAACAAACAAGCATTTTTTCTTCTGGCAAAAAACAAATTCCAAGTTTTTGCAGAAGGGGCTTGAAAGCTCTACAGTAGGGTTTTCTGACCTGCTGAATCTCATGGTGTGATTTTCATTAAGATTCTAGGACTTGCTGGAGGTGTTTTCCTCTTTATTGTAGAAAATAAGGCAAATATTCTTAGGCTCGTAACTTCTGGTGGGTAAGACTTCAATTATATATTTAAAATCAGCATAGAAATCAGACTCTATTGATGTATCTATTGGTGTGAAAATTCTGTTTTTTTTTAGTTTCGGTTTCTATTGAGCTGGGTTGCATCTCACTTACAGCTCATTACCACAAAATGTTTAGAGGGGGAAACCTAAAATCTTGGAAAAAGCTTAAATTGGAGTGATCGTAATAAAACTTGGTGGAAAAACTAAGCACCAAGCCCTAAATACGTTATTGACACAACCAGAACGGATCTGCTCTCTTTTGGGGAGTTGGGGGGAGGGGTAATTCAGAAAAAATAGAAAAAATTGGTTTTTTAACTTACGAAAGAAGGATCGGATCTGAATGGAGTTTCATATTTAGAAGGAGCTCCCTGACCAGGTCAAGTGTCATTAGGGGAAAATTGAGGAGGGACTGGGAATCATGCTAATGGCATAGAGTGGAAAGACCAGGATAAAATTTGGTGGGAAGAATATGCACAGGTCCAAGATACGTGACTGACATAAGAAGACCAAACTCTTTGGGGGAGTGGGAGGATGGTAATTCAAAAAATTAGAAAAAATTAGGGATTTGTACAAATGAGGACACTTCGGAAATCTTGTTCATGCTGATATATCCTATTGACGAATGATGAGGGGGGAGGGGTTTTCCGAAAAAATGGACAAATGAGGTATTTGTAACTTACTAACGGATAATCAAATCTTAATAAAATTTATATTTTGAAGGATTTATGCTACATAGCTCACATTTTAAATCCTCATCAGATCTGGTGACATTGGTGGAATTTGAGGGTAAAACTGGAAATCTTAATGAGATCTTAATAAAAATTGATATATAGAAAGATATTATGTCTCAGATGCTTTATGATCAATTCAAATTGGATCTGGGGACATAGGTGTTTGGATAGGGGAAACAAATACCTTGGAAACCAGAAAACTTAGAAAACGCTTAGAGTGGAGAGATCAGTATGAAACTTGATGGCAAGAATAATCAAGAATCTTAGACACGTGATTGAAATAATTGGAAGAGATCCACTCTCTTGGGGAGTTGGAGGGGGGGGGGTGTTAATTCGGAAAAATTAGAAAAATTGAGGTATTTTTAACTTAAAAAGGGGTGACCAGATCTCAATGCAATTTAATTTTTACAGGAAAATTATGTCTCAGAGCTCTTATTTTAAGTCCTCACCAGATTTAGTGACATTGGGAGGAGTTGGAGGGGGAAACTGTAAATCTTGGGAAACGCTTAGGGTCGAGAGACCAGGATGAAACCTGGTGGGTAGAATAAGCAAATTTCGTAGATACGTAATTGACGAAACAACAATGGATCAGCTCTCTTTGGGGGAATTTAGGGGGAGGTCTAGTGCTTTGGCGAGTTTGGTGCTTCTGGATGTGCTAGGACGATGAAAATTGGTTGCCGTGTAAGGGACCTGAACAAATTAACTTGATAAAGTTTTTTCCTCGCTTTGACCATCTGGGGGGCTGAAAGGAAAGTAAAAATAAGAAAAAATGAGTTTTTTTAACTTAGGAGTAGGTAATAGGATTTTAAGGAATTTTCCTATTTAGAAATATGTTGTGTCTCAGAGCTTTTAAATTCAATCCCGATCGGCAGTAAGCCTCGGATTTTTCTTTTAAATAAATTTTTAGAATTTTGCTCGAGCTGACGCCATGTCAGCTCTTAGCTCTTGTTCTTTTCATAACACACATTGTAAATAGTGTAACAAACAAACAGTATATATGTATATATATATATATATATATATATATATATATATATATATATATATATATATATATATATATATATATATATGTATATATATATATATATATATATATATATATATATATATATATATATATATATATATATATATATATATATATATATATATATATATATATATATATATATATATATATGTCATGAAAAGATAAATCACCAATGCAACAGCAGAAACACATAAAAAAAAACACATGAAAGAGACAGAAGGAGAAAAGGAAGACTGTTTTCCCAAATTAGTGACTAATATAGACCAGCACTTGAATGAGGCCTTAACCCTACTCATCCATACAATCACATAGGTCAAACAGCATAGCCATACACAATCAACCATAAAGAAAAATCCATGGATCCATGGACAGGCAGTCGTGTCGTCAATAAGTATAAGTCGTCATTTACCAAAGAGGCAACAACCCAATACAAGGGCTCATCAGGAGAATATATATATATATATATATATATATATATATATATAAATATATATATATATATATATATATATATATATATATATATATATATATATATATATATATATATATATATATATATATATATGTGTGTGTTATGAGGGGCAAGGTGTTAAAGAGGGATTAGCCCCCTATCCCACCACCTCTTAGAAGTATTAATTTCTGTTCGTGTTAATATTGCTCCTTACTTAAACATGTAAAACTTGTTTTTTAACGTTATTAATTTTTGATTTTTAATTAATAATATAACTTCCTAACAGCTACTCTTCAAAGGAAAGCAACACCTTCTTAAACTGTTTAGTGTAACATGTTTGTAGCTTATTTTTTTCTGATATTTTACCCAAATTATTTTTAAAAATTTGGCTCAATGCACTACCAAAAAGCAAATAACTTTTCATGGATTCATCGCTAAATTTCAAATGTTTTACCATCAAAGAGGCGTCTATGCAACAAAAAAGATCGCAATGCTAACATATGTGTCGTAATATGTTTCTATGATAAGGAAAATGGTTAAATGTTTCATTGTTTTTGTGAATCCTCAGAAAATATTTCGACAGTAACGTATCAGTACCTATTAGTGCTCATAACAAAAGTAAAAGTAGTTACCCACTCATGTTGACCCTGAAGTTTCCTCTTGATTTGATTTGCCGTTTCAAAAATATTCCTTGTACGAAAGTATCAGCAATCTGTATGGACATAGTATGTTTTGATAAAGTTCAACTTCTCCCTCAGCATTTACTTGGAGTTTTTTCAATATCCTCAGTCTTAACAGTACTCGCTATAGAAGTAGTAGTTTTAGTCATAGTAGTTGTAGCAGTAATAGTACTTGTAGTAGCTGCAGTAGCAGCAGTAGTTATAGTAGTAGTACCGTGCAAATATAGCCTTTTTGGTCAATTGAATATCTTCCTTATCATTTTCGAAAATTCTCAATTAATACACTCAATCATTTTTTAGATAAACCCTCTTCCTACCCATATATATTTAGCATGTTTTGCTTTAGTTTAACACTCCCCATCCCCTGTAAGATTCATCTTGATGCCCCTCATAGTTTCGGAAAGCAGAAGACAAACAAACATGCATACCATTTCTCCATAACATGTACTGTATGTATAGAATGAACACATTGCATAAATTACTGGCCTTACCCTGAGGGCTTGAGGGGGGGACATTCCCAAACAGATAATTACAAAGCCTTCCAACAATACTGAAAAAAGTTATGTCTCGAACCTTTGTCGGATGTTTGTTTTAGGAACTGATGGGTACGAGGGTAGGGAGGGGGTTGATTGCTCTCGAGTCCCTTTTACTCTTAAAAAGGGAACTATAGCTTCCAATTTATAATCAAACGAAACCCATCTGAATTTAATGCGACCACCCATTCAATAAAAACTTTATTTACCCCCAAGGCCCAACTTAAAGCCTTTACTCCAGGGCTCTGGGGGTTGTTTCAACCCTGGAGGCATTATCATTTGTTTTTTGGGACTAATTTAAACCAAATTGCAATCGCACAGTTTTCTTAAGATGCGTTTTATGAACAAAAGGCTTTTAGATGGGGGGGGGGGGGTTGGTAGTTTACCTCTATCCCTTTTGACCTTTAAAAGGAAACTACAACTTCTAATTTTGAATCCAATGAACTTCCTCCAAAGTATATATGACTGACTTTTCTGTAAGGACTTTATATTTCTCCAGGGAATAACTTAGAATCCTTGCCCTGAGACCTGTAGGAAGGAGATTTCTTCCTCATAAACATCATTTAGGGTCCCTTCACCGACGATGAGATGAATTGTTATCTCCAAATTTTGATTAGAGGTGTTAACAATAATGATGAGCGTAGAGAAAGTGGGGAGGTCTGGTTTCTTTCAAATCACCTTGAGTTTTAGAAAGGATACTAACTCCCGATTTCTAATCAAATGAGCCATATCTGAAGTTTACACGACCAGTCATTCCATAAAAACTTTATGTGTCCTCTCGGCATAACTTACAACCGTAATTGCAGGTTGCCCTTGTAAGTTGTACCCTTGGCTATATAAGGTTCAAATGCAATTAGTGGTTGAACAAATATATTTTTTTGTTCGATATTCTTTTTAGAAAACTGCAAACAGTTGGAAATTGTACATAGTAGTAAACAAACATAATAGTTCTTGACATCACCCACATGAATTTCCCTTCCAGAATTAGAGCTATCAACGAACTTTCTCAAACTCGTGACCTGTGTTCTCTTATATATATCATGAAAAGAGAAATCACCCATGCAACAGCCCAAACACAAAAAAAAGAGAGACAGAAGGAGAAAAGAAGACTGTTTTCCTAAATTAGTGATTAATATAGACCAGCACTTGAATGAGGCCTTAACCCAACTCATCCATACAATCACATAGGTCAAACAGCATAGCCACACACAATCAACCATAAAGAATAATCCAATGACAGGCAGTCATGTCGTCAATAAGTATAAGTCGTCATTTACCAAGACATAGAAAAAATAATATAGACAAATAATTCAGAGGCAACACCCAAAATCAGGGCTCATCAGAAGAATACACTGGCCTATATAGGGTTTCGCCACTCTAAATTCTCTACCCAGCACAGTGCTATGGCTACCACAGAATATCCATGGCATCCCCGCGTCAGGTATCACCCCCAAAATATATGCCTATGAAAGAAAAAGAACAGCAAATGTAAAACAACCAAGTAAAACCAAAACAAGCTTATCCTGTTAATATATCCCTCCCTTTGGCAACAATAGGTAAACTAAATATTATAAATTTTACCAAATCACAAATATTAACACATTGCAAAAAACCTGAATGAACTAAACAATTATAGAATTCATCTTTAAGAAAATCCACTCAATTAGAAACACAATTCAAAATAAATGGCGCTGCGACAACATTTCACGAACCTCCGAAATTAGTTGAAAATTTCTTTAAGTATTTCTAGATAATTCTTTTGATATTTATTTAAAAGTTCGTTATAATGAAAACTAAATTTTTTAAATTGCCAAGTTAATTTATTTGCAGAAAAACCTCTTGATATCAATTTTTGGCTTAAGATTTTACATCTATTTTTAAAATCAATATAATTACTACAAATCCTTGCATAACGAAGTAACTGTGAGAAAAACGCTGAATATGTGATATTTGAGTGTATTTTACTTTCAGGGAATGGGAAACTAATCACTTCAAAATAAAAATCATCCGTTTTATTATACATTTTCATACTTAATTTATTATTGTCACAAATATTAATATTTAAATCTAAGAAATGATCTTCATGACCAGCGCCATGACTAGGCTCAAGAATAAGCTCTGGTGGATATATATTTTTAGAAATATCAAATGGGTAAGCGATACCTGAAAATATACCCAAAGGGTTTTGAACTTCCTCACAAATCTCTCAATGATTGATCCAGAGCCTCGAGCGATATTTTGTGTGCCATTGTGCACTCGTCCAAAATAATAGGTTGATATTGCTGCAATACTTTACCCAACCCAGGTGATTTGGATATATTGAACGTGGGAGTTTCTGTAGAATGAAAATTCAGAGGCAATTTCAAAGCGGAATGAGCAGTTCTTCCACCAGGCAGCAACGATGCGGCTATACCGGACGACGCAATTGCCAACGCTATGTCATTTTTTGATCAAATTGATGCCAGAATCAATTTTATCACAAATCTTTTACCAGTACCTCCTGGCACATCTAAAAAGAAGATTTCTCCAACGTTGTTATTGACGCAATGCATCATCTTATCATAAATGTCCTTTTGCTCCGACGTTAACTTAGAAATGTTATTTTGTACATACGACAATAGATCACTCGTGCTGTAACTTTTTTCACAATCCAATTCTACACGTGTTGAAATAGCAGCGTTACGATTAGGTAAAGGCATTTCCAAACCTTGAAGAGGTTTGTTTGCCATACACACGCGCAAATCTTCAATATTATCTGAAGTGTAGTTATAAATTTTTGGTGTAAAATCAAAAGTCATATCTGACGTCTCTAGCCGTTTTTGATGGAGTATATCCTCGGCCATTTTCGATTTATATTTTTCCATAACTCTGTAGGAGCTGAAGGAGAGCAGGTTTTTAGCATGATTACAAAAAATGCACGAATTTGAACTGGAGTTGACGTTTCGCACGCGTCATTGATGCAGTTATCCCAGTGTTGGTCATTCTCCAGTAATTTCAGAGCTTGGTATGCACTACGGTAAATGTCATGTATAATACTAATTACAGTTCTCAAATATTCAAAGGACGTCTGACTGGGTACGTTCACCAAAAGCAGGCGGAGAAAGATGCATTCATGTTTATTGGGAAACGTTTGTGTTAAAACTGATTCTGGCATCAATTCGATCAAAAAATGATATAGCGTTGGCAATTGCGTCGTCCTGAATAGCCGCAACATTGCTGCCTGGTGGAAGAACAGCTCATTCCGCTTTGGAATTGCCTCTGAATTTGCATTCTACAGAAACCCACGTGCAATATTTCCAAATCATCTGGGATGGCTTCAGTATTGCAGCAATGCAAACTTATTATTTGAGATGAGTGCACAATGGCACACAAAAAATCGCTCGAGGCTCTGGATCAATGCTTGAAAGATTTGAGAGGGAAGTCAAAAACCCTTCGCCAGCACATTAATATTGCTTGCGGGAGATTTCAGGCAAACATTACCTATAATACCTATATCAACTCCTGCAGACGAAATAAATGCTTGCCTGAAAAATTCTAATTTATGGGCACACGTAAAAATATTAAAATTAACTACAAATATGCGTGTCCGATTGCAAAACGATGAAAGAGCGATTCTCGCACTCAAAAATATAGACGTCCACGAAATCAACAATATTGTTTTGACCAAGATTCGAGACCAGACAGTCCTTTACAAGCCAGTCGACACAGTTTTGGAACCAAATGAAGCGGTTAATTATCCATCTGAATTTTTAAATTCCATAGATCTTTCAGGGTTTCCACCACACGTGCTACAACTAAAAATAGGCGTACCAATAATACTTTTAAGAAATATCAACCCACCAAAGCTTTGGAATGGCACGCGACTTGCCGCGACAATGCAGCGACAATTGGACAGCGAAGAATGTTGCATATTCGCAAGTTTTACGCAGTTAATTTGTATTGTATCTATCTATCTATCTATCTATATAAAAACGAGTTGTGTGTATGCTTGTTTGTTTGTTTGTAAAAAGAGCGTTTCCATATGACGTCATTATTAGTACATACGGCTTTGTATATGCACAGACCATGGGAAAGCCAAGAATGTTGTATATTCGCAATTTTTACGTAGTTTGAAACACATATATAAATCTATCTATATTCACAGGTGGGACATAGGGACACAACTACAATGGCGCGTAACTAATATGGCGCGTAACGACTTTCGCGGGCGGGGGGGCTTGGGGGCACTAAGCTCCCCACCAACTAGGTGTTGGGGTGGCGAGAAGCGCCACCCCAACAGCTAGTATATATATATAAAGCTATATATATATATATAAATAGTATTTTATATATATATATAATATACTATTACTAGTATATTATATATATATATATATATATATATATATATATATATATATATATATATATATATATATATATATATATATATATATATATATATATATATATATATATATATATATATATATATATATATATATATATATATATATATATATATATATATATATATATATATATATATATATATATATATATATATATATATATATATATATATATATATATACATATATATATATATATAAATATATATATAAATATATATATATATATCTATATATATATATATATATATATATATATATATATATATATATATATATATATATATATATATGTATATATATATATATACATATGTATATATATATATATATATATATATATATATATATATATATATATATATATATGTATATATATATATATATATATATATATATATATATATATATATATATATATATATATATATATATATATATATATATATATATATATATATATATATACATATATATATATATATATATACATATATATATATATATATACTAGCTGTTGGGGTGGCGCTTCGCGCCACCCCAACACCTAGTTGGTGGGGGTGCTTCGCGCCCCCCCCCCCCAAGCCCCCCCGCGCGCGTAAGTCGTTACGCGCCATATTAGTTACGCGCCATTGTAGTTGTGTCCCTATGTAAAACCTGTGAATATAGATAGATATATATATATATATATATATATATATATATATATATATATATATATATATATATATATATATATATATATATATATATATATATATATATATATATATATATATATATATATATATATATATGTTTTTAACTACGTAAAACTTGCGAATATACAACATTCTTTGCTGTCCCATTGTCTGTGCATATAAATAGATTGTCAGGTTTACCGACTCTTGAACATGCAACATATAATGGTCCATGGGAAAACAATCCGTATTCAGATCTATACCTCATGATTCTAATGATTGCCCTTGAGCTTTGTTGATGGTGATTGCTAATCGACCATTCCCTGAGTCACCATCGTCATTTATATATCCCCCTGTGCACCCCGGCGTCCCCTTTGTAGTTATGTCCCTGTGTCCCGGTCGTCATTTATATTCCCTGTGTCCCGGTCGTCATTTGTGTCCCGGTGTTCCAGTCTGTGATTTCTCTTTGAGTGTCCCGGGCGTCATTTATATTCCTTGTGTCCCGGTGTCCCGGTCGTCATTTATATCCCCCTGTGCCCCCCGGTGTCCCCATTGTAGTTGTGTCCCTGTGTCCCGGTCGTCATTTATATTCCCTGTGTCCCGGTCGTCATTTGTATCCCGGTGTCCCGGTCTGTATATACATTCGTTTTTTAGTTTTGTTTTTCTCCTTTATTTTTTTCCTTTTTTCTTTTTTTTCTTTTTTAGTTTATTTAGATTTTTAGATTTTTTAGTTTTTTTATTAGTTTTTAGTTTTTTTGTAGTTTTTACCATTTTTTAGTTTTTTTAGTTTTTTTTTTACTTATGTCCTGGTCGTCATTTATACTCCCTGTGTCCCGGTCGTCATTTGTGTCTCGGTGCTTTGTTGATTGCTAATTTATATTATATTTATATTTATATTTTTTATATTTATTAATATTTTTTTAGTTTTCTTTTTCTCTTATTTTTCAGTTTTTTCCTTTTTTTTTAGTTTTTTCTTTTTTAGTTTTTAGTTTTTTTTGTTTTTTACCTTTTTTTAGTTTTTTTAGTTTTTTTAGTTTTTTAGCTTTTTTAGTTTTTTTATTAGTTTTTAGTTTTTTTTTTTAGTTTTTGCCTTTTTTTAGTTTTTTCAGTTTTTTTTAGTTTTTAGTTTTTTACCTTTTTTTAGTTTTTTTTAGTTTTTTAGCTTTTTTAGTTTTTTTTCTTTTTAGTTTTTTTTTGTAGTTTTTACCTTTTTTAGTTTTTTTTCTTCTTTTGTATTAGTGTGAAATAATTCGGACGTCATATGCGGACAAACACGACGTCACTCGACAGACAGACAGACAGACATAACCCACAAACAACTTATTTTTATATATATTTATTCATATTTTGTCGACTGACGTCATTATAAGGATTGAGCTGTATGTCGTCATGAAGTTGTTTGTCGTCTGACGTCATGTTTGTCGACTAACGAAACTACAGACCGGGACACCGGGACACAAATAACGTGTTATGTCTGTTATAACGTAATAGAGGCAACAATCTTGACAGGGTCTTTTGAGGGTGAGGCTTTTCTTATTCCACGCATTCTCATGATTCCAATGGATCTGCCTTTTCAACCTAAAAGATTGCAATTCCCAATTTGATTAGCATATTTTAGTATATAAAAATAAGTTGTTTGTCTGTCTGTCGACTGACGTCATGTTTGTGTGTCGACTGACGTCATGTTTGTCGACTGACATCATTATAAGGATTGAGCTGTATGTCGTCATGAAGTTGTTTGTCGTCTGACGTCATGTTTGTCGACTAACGAAACTACAGACCGGGACACCGGGACACAAATGACGTGTTATGTCTGTTATAACGTAATAGAGGCAACAATCTTGACAGGGCTTTTTGAGGGTGAGGCTTTTCTTATTCCACGCATTCTCATGATTCCAATGGATCTGACTTTTCAACCTAAAAGATCGCAATTCCCATTTTGATTAGCATATTTAGTTTTCAGTCCAGAACGACTAAAGCTATTATGTAAATATCAAAAATATTTATGTTGTCTGAGCAATAATTTTTAGTTTTTATTTCAAAATAGAAAATTACCTGACAATTTTAGAATTATATCTATCTATATATATAAAAATAAGTTGTCTGTCTGTGGATCAGGTGACGTCATGTTTCTGTGTCGACTGGCGTCATGAAGTTAGTTGTCGTCATTTTTGCTATGACGGTGACGTCATTAAAGATATTTAAGACATATATGTTCTCGCAGAAATCTATTAATGTTTAAGTTTAAAATGACTGATGAACTTACAATGGCAAAAGCCGATGAAGATGCTCAAAGAGTCTATGCCAAAAAACTTGCTGCTGATAGAGAAAGTCAGAAAAGAAAGCGTGCCGAGGAATCAAAAGAACAGCAAGGAAACAGGCTTGAGGCTAAAGAACGCAAAACCGCGCAGTTAGATGAAGATCCACCTGGACAGCGAGAGTCAAAACATATCAAAACTGAAAATGATAGCGATGATGATTGGGTTTGGGATCTTGACTTGGATAAGGTCATCAATGCCTACCAGATTTTAGTTAAAAAAACAAAGGTTCGGCGATATGTATTTCATAGTGAAGCTGAAAAATAAAGAAGAAAAAGAAAACTGAAAAAAGAAAAAATGTAAAAAACTAAAAAATACTAAAAAGAAAAAACACTCAAAGAGAAATTACAGACCGGGACACAAATGACGACCGGGACAGAGGGAATATAAATAACGACCGGGACACTCAAAGAGAAATTACAGACTGGGATACCGGGACACAAATGACGACTGGGACACAGGCAATATAAATGACGACCAGGACACAGGTATTTAAGAACATCGTTCAAAGACAAATTTTTAATTGTAAGAAGACCGTTGAAAGAGAAATTTCTAATTGTAAAATGACTGAAGAACCTACAATGGCAACACCCGAGGAAGCTGCTCAAAACAAATGTATTCAAGCCGAAGTAGCTGAGTTGGTAAAGCGTTATGTTTCAGGTTCTAGGTCCGAGAGGCTCCAGGTTTGAACCTTGGCTTTAGCATTAATACAAAAGAAGAAAAAAACTAAAAGAGGTAAAAACTACAAAAAAACTAAAAAGAAAATACATATATATATTTATATATATCATTTTTTCCACAAAAATAATAGTTTAGTGCTTCTGTTTAAAAACAGCAATCGAATTGATGCCTCCTGATACGCAACTATCAACAAAGTGGTAATCGTTGTGGTCGGTGATCAGTTCTTACCTCGAGATAATATTCTTTATAGGCGAAACAATCGGTTGACAAGAATTGCTTAAACTCATCGATGCTACGATGCCCTACAATATCCTGACGAATATAAATGACGCCCGGGACACTCAAATAGAAATCACAGACTGGGACACCGGGACACAAATGACGACCGGGACACAGGGAATATAAATGACGACCCGGACACAGGGACACAACTACAACGGGGACGCCGGGGGGCACAGGGGGATATATAAATGACGACGGCAACAAAGGAAATGGTCGATTAGCAATCACCATAAACAAAGCTCAAGGGCAATCAATAGAATCATGAGGTATAGATCTGAATACGGATTGTTTTCCCATGGACCATTATGCGTTGCATGTTCAAGAGTCGGTAAACCTGACAATCTATTTATATGCACAGAAGATGGGACAGCAAAGAATGTTGTATATTCGCAAGTTTTACGTAGTTAAAAACATATATATATATATATATATATATATATATATATATATATATATATATATATATATATATATATATATATATATATATATATATATATATATATATATATATATATATATATATATATATATATATATATATATATATATATATATATCTATATTCAAAGGTGGGACATAGGGACACAACTACAATGGCGCGTAACTAATATGGCGCGTAACGACTTACGCGCGCGGGGGGGGCTTGGGGGGGCGCGAAGCGCCCCAACCAACTAGGTGTTGGGGTGGCGCGAAGCGCCACCCCAACAGCTAGTATATATATATATATATATATATATATATATATATATATATATATATATATATATATATATATATATATATATATATGTACATATTTATATATATATATATATATATATATATATATATATATATATATATATATATATATATATATATATATATATATATATATATATATATATATATATATATATATATATATATATATATATATATATATATATATATATATATATATATATATATATATATATATATATATATATATATATATATATATATATATATATATATATATATATATATATATATATATATATATATATATATATATATATATATATATATCGGCTATGTAACTTTTTTGATGGATAAATACTTTTTGGGCTCGAGGTAATCCAAATTTAGAAATTTTTTTTTAGAATCTGCATTGTTAAAGATCAGACTAACTTCAAAAATCAAATATCTTTGAACATAGATCAGTATGGAAAGACATTAAATTTGGAAAAAAAAGGGTAATTGCAAAACGTTTTTATACTTTTCAACGAGGGATTACCACAATTCACAAAGCTTAAAAAAGAAAACCAAAAGTTTGAAGCTTAGCACATATCATTGTTAAAAATTAGACTTATTTTAATAGTCAAATATCTTTGTAAAGATACAGAGTATAAAAGACATTAAATTGCGTAAAAAGCGAAAATTAGTGGTTGCAAAATTATTTGTATATATTTTAACGGGGGATTATATCAATTCAAAAACCTCAAAAAAGAAAATAAATAGTTTGGAGCTTAGTAAATACCGTTTTTGGAATAGGGACTTGCTTTTATAAATAAATATCTTTGCAAGGACTCTAGATTAAAATGGCAGCAAATTCTTTGCTATCAGAAGCCAAGCGACACTGAGAATCAAATAGTTCATGATAAAGAACTCTGGCTTATCCAGAGTTCTTATCCGGATATTTTTAGCCATCCGGCTAAACAGTTATCGAAAGTCTAAAAAAGAATTTTAATACCAATTGTTAGATAAAATGAATCATACTCTTATGCTGATTTTAAGTATGTAAGTTTCATCAACTTTAGTCCTACCCATCAAAAGTTACAATCCTGAAAATATTTGACTTATTTTTGAAAAAGGAAAAAAACTAAAAGTGCTAAAATATTAATGAAAATCACACCAACAGATTCAACTTATCAGAGAACCTTAGTCTAGAGGTTTTTAAGCTCCTATCTGTAAAAATGTGGAATTTTGTAGTTTTTTGGCAAATTTTATTTTTTATATTTAAGAATTAACGACACTTCTTGACTACTAAGATCCCTGCTCTATCCCTGCAGTGCATTCCTGCTGCGTGATTCGATCTCTGGGTCCCGTATTACCAAGCTAAGGTCAAATCCACTGCGCCACCACAGGACTATGTTTTTGGCAAACAAAGCTCACGGATGCATTTTAAAATTTTTTTTCTCAGGTGTGATTGTATCAACCCAGTGGTTCTTGAATGTCACGAGAGGTCTCACTCCGACTGAAATTAAACGTTCTGTTGTCCTTTTTGTAGGATACAATAAAAAAAAAAGTAATTTTGACAATAGTATCGCTTTTTTTAACACTATACAAGCTTCATGAATGACCAGAATCGTAGGTTGTAACCATATATGAAGTAATGAGTTAATGTAGTATATATACACCTTTACTTTTTGAAAAGATAATATAAGAAATACATAATGGATTCATATGGTTCATTATACGTAAGAACTACGAAAATTTCATTGGATTTTGCTGAAACCTAGCAAAAAATAAATCACTCTACATAGTAACTAAAAGTTAAGATAATACAAGCATCTTCCTGAAAAGTTGCTTATCCGGGGTAAAGATTTAAATTTAGGATCAGTACAACTTAAAATCTTGACTTGATATCCAACTAAGAGAAATGGATTGGCTTTAATCTTTTTGTAATCGAGATTGCAGAAATACCTTTCAACCTAGTAATAAAATTTTCAGGGGCAGCTAACAACTGGATCAGCTACCAAAATGATGCTAGCAACCAAATTACTAATACTACTACTACTACTAATAACTTACTGCAGCACCAAGTCGCCTAAGGCCAACACAGCTACGCACGCTCCTCCTCCAACCTAATCTATTTAAAGCCTCCCTCTTTACACCCTCCCAGGAAGTTCCCATTTCCTTTAAATCTTAATTTATGACATCCTCCCAACCCAGACAAGGACGACCCGCTTTCCGTGTAGCCCCAGACGATTGGCCAAAAAGGACAATCTTCGGTAATCTGTCATCCTTCATCCGTAGAACGTGGCCTAGCCATATCAACCTTTCTTTCATTATAACTCCAGAAAGCGGGATTGAACCACACTTTTCGTACAACCACTGGTTGAAATACAGTCAGTCAGCCGGGTACCCAGAACAATCCGTAGGCAATTTCTCTGGAAAACATCTAGTAAATTTTCATCTGCTTTTCAGAGTGCCCATGCTTCAGAGCCATATTTGACCACTGTCATCACTGTAGCTTCCAATATTCTAGTCTTGATTTGTAGACTTAACTTTCTATTCTTCCGAACTTTTTTTATCTGTGAAAAAACACCCTCGGCCTTAGCTATTCTACTGTTAACATCTTCACTGCTCCCACCATCTTTACTAATAATACTACCACGGTAACTGAAGCTCTCAAACTGATCAATATTTTCGTTATCTAATGTCACCTGTTCATCTTCATTTATTCCTAGCTTTAGTGACTTAGTCTTCTTAACATTAATTTTCAAGCCTATTTTAGCACCCTGAACTCGTAGAACCTCTAAAAATTCATTTATTTTGCTCACACTCTCATCTAATACGCTTAAATCATCAGCATAATCTAAGTCCAAGAGCGTTCTTCCTCCCCATTTGATTTCATGGTCTCCAATTGCCTTTCCTGTGCTCCTTAAGACGAAGTCCATCAAATTGATCCATATAAAGGGGGATAGAACACATCCCTGCTCAACTCCTGATTTAATACAAAACCAGTTACTAACCTCATTTCCTACCTTAACGGCAACAGTATTATTCTCGTACATAGCGCAAATCACTTTAATGTATTTTTCAGGTATACCATATAACGACAAGACCTTTGTTAACGCTGTTCTATCAACAGAATCGAAAGCTTGCTCATAATCGATAAAACTGAGGACCAAAGATGTTTTGATAACGAAGGGACTTCTCAATTATTAACCCAAGAGTGAAAACATGGTTGACACATTCTCAACCAAATTACAAAAAAAAACCTATAATGTTAGGAAATAAAAACTTGCATAATTTACAACCCTTGCCTCATGGGCTTTTGGGAGGGGTATTGTCAACCCAGGAAGCATAATTATTTGACTAATATATTGAACTCTTATAGCTCTTTACCATCAAAAATACTATAGCGTCGCCTCTGATAAAGTAAAGAAAGAACCTAAGTTTCAACTGACGCTATCATATAGTTCTGCCAAAACGTTTGTCATCAATTGTAACCTAAGATTACGATACCATTTAACATCATGTATATGAAAAAGCAGTTATTTGTCTCAAAGCACTATTTGAAATATTATATTTTGTTATCATCAGAAAACTTTTTTAATAAGCATTCTTGTATGGGCTGCCTCTTCATTTTAGCTTTATATTTTTGGACAAAAATATTTAATCAGCCAGATGTATTAGACAGTATTGGTTGTGCAGGAAACATATCTTGTGGATATAAGAATGCTACAAAGTATACAAAATCAGTTAGTAACCAAGAATGTTCTTTATTTTCACAAATCCTCCTTTAAACTGAAGGTTCAAGGATTTATTTTTTACTTTGTGGTATTGTTCAATGAAACTCGGCCCTTTCAAAGATTTTGCTGATTTGCCTGTCTGAAAACAAACATAAAAATAGTATATTTTCATCAGGTTCAACATACCCTTTAACATTTCCTTAAAGTAATCGTATTGGAAGTGTCAAAGCCGCAAGTAGTAATAGTCACATTTACAAATTGATTCAGTCAGATTCCACTATAGTTGCAATTACTTGTTAGATCTGCAAAAGCAGTAATTGCACCAATGGCCCTTAGAGTTTCATGTTAAAACATTTCGCCATTCTTGAAATGTTACATAATAGTACCTTTACTATCCGGGTTTTGCTCAGATCATTTTGATTTTGTTCAGAATTTCCCTCGAAATTTTTGATAGTATCTTTAACTTTTTGTATTATTCTCCATTCCTATTTGATTTGCCAAAACATTCTCGATTTCTCTGTGAAAAATCCAGTTTGCAATATGTACAATTTGATAATTTACAAGCCGACCCCAATTGGCTGTTAAGAGAACAAAAACCCTAGAAACATAGCTACTAAGCCTTTTGATTGCCTTTAACAAGAATTTTTTTCGCAATTTCATCAATGTTGGGAATTGGGTATTTAGATTTGAGCAAGAAGAAGGAACTTCCTGCCCTCCACTGACTTTTGAACTTACTTCTGAACTGAATATATATAGAGAATTTTAACTTTGTATGCTTAGTTGTCTTTAAGATATTGCTAATACACTGTTTTGGCAAAAAACCTAACATAGCATTTATATTTCATAGTAATATATTTTAACAGTAAAAACAGAAGCAAAAAAAACAACTCTATAACACAATCACAAGTTCCCCACAAGGACCGAATGTCTAGTCACTTTTGTCCCTTAAACTGGCAGTAGAACTTTGAATTTTTGATTGAGTGAGTCCCCCCCCATGATATTTCCATGAGCATCCCTTCCATATAAAGCAGCAGGGGCAAGAAATATGCAGTCTGTGATCTCCATGCAGAGACATTTAAAGCTATAACTAATATAAACATACGTCCAAGTTAAGTACAAATATAAATGTTAAAAACAAAAATATCAAAATGAATAGTTATCAAAGGCTGCATATTTTGTTCTTGACTAAGCGTTATAAAAGAGTTTTTAAAGAACATAATAGCAGTTGGCTAAGTACAATGCATTTTTTTATGTTCATCTTCTGTGTTTGTAAAATAATTGGATGTACCTTACGATTACTAATGCAGGGGCAAATAGGGGAGGGGGGGTTCTTTTGGAATATTTTGTACCGACTTTGCCATTGACTTAGTTCTTTCTCATGAAAGCAACAAATTATCAACAATTACAGATATAACTCAAATCTTAAGAATTTATTTTATGAAGCTCCTAGAATTTTACTAATGGTCTTTTTTCAAAGGAACTAGTACAGCCATTATACACTTTATTATTCCAAGGGAATAATAATTCCCTTGGGAGTACTATGGGAGTACTTTATTTCAAGAGCGGGAAATGGCGTTAGTGCAGAAAGAATTTTTTTTAATGTCAGCTAATATGTAGTAACACAAGGCATTTTTTCAAAATTGGTAATAATTTGTTTGTCAGGGACTATGATCAGATGCTTATTACTGCCTTTATTATGCAATTTACACTAATTAAATTGATTATTCATATTATTAAACTGAGAAAATATCAGGTTTCACCAAACGCTAGTTGGCGTTGATAGTATTTTCTGTCGACTCTAGCAGCTGTTTCCACTCATAAGATTTACCCATACTGTAGCATTAACAGCATACATCTCGAAATAATCGAACAAGAAACACAAAACAAGGTAACACCTATTTAAAAAACAAAATGAAACTGTTTTCTTAATGCTATTATTTTCAAACGTAATTTAGTCCCAATAAAAACTCAGACACTCTTAGCTTCTATAAATCTAAAGAATCGTTAAATTAATTTTAGTTTACTTATTTGAACATTTACCAGATTATTAAACATAGGCGTTTTGAGTTTCATAAATGAAATTTAATATCTGGGTTAAATATTTCAGTTATATGTGAATCATATAATTTAGTTGATATAAAGCTCTCTGTTAGCAGAAAATATTATAAGATATTCGTAGATGTTTAGTTTCAATGGTCTCGACTTTTTTAATTACACCAATGCAAGTTTCTGAATTTAATTTAATTAAAGTTTCTTTAATAATTACTTCCGATGCAAATATCACATCTCCTACATCAATTTCAACAATAATACTTATTTGCTTTGCTAATTAAACCTTTTAAGTAAATATAGAGTGTGTGAAATTTTGGACTGATTTTTCCTCTGGAGAGAAAGATGACCCACTGATTTTGAGTTGTGCATTTTTCAAATTTTTCTTCTGACTGAATAAAGTTAGCCATTTTTAAAACCAGCTAACCATGAGCATATCTAGAGGAGCTGAAAATGATGTTTGTCCCCTCTTCCCTCAAAAAAAAATCTTGAAGAAAATTTCATGCTAAATTTTTCTTCAAAAAAAAATTTGACCCGACCTTTCAAAATTTCTAAGAACACTTCCACCCACTACTTATTTTGATAGAAGTGTTTGAAAATTTTCTACTCTCTTTGCCATTGACTTAGCTTCTTATCATGACAGTACAGAATTTCCTCACTATCTTTCAGATTCGGGTCAGCCCCATTCCCTAGCAGCAGCCAACAAATATAAGAATCCAATCCGTGAATTTCAGAAGCAAAAGGTAAAGCTGTTTTTTCCTCACTATCTTTCAGGTTTGGGTCAGCCCCATTGCGTAGCATCAGCTGACATTTTTTATGTTTGTCTTTTCAAGCAGCATAATACAAAGCTGTTTTTTCCTCACTATCTTTCAGATTTGGGTTAGCCCCATTTTTTAGCAACATCTGATAAATATCCAATGTGCCTTTTTCAGCAGCATAAAGCAAAGCTGTTTTTCCCTCACTATCTTTAAGGTTCGGGTCAGCCCCATTACGTAGTAGCAGCTGACATTCCTTTTGTTTGCATTTTCAAGCAGCATAATACAAAGCTGTTTTTTCCTCACTATCTTTCAGATTTGGGTAAGCTCCATTGCTTAGCAACATCTGACAAATATCCAATGTGCCTTTTTCAGCAGCATAAAGCAAAGCTATTTTTTCCTCACTATCTTTCAGAATCACGTCAGCCAAATGGTTCAGTAGCAGCTGACAATTATCAAATTTGCCTTTTTCAGCAGCATAAAGTAAAGCCGTTTTTTTACTCGAATCTTTCAGATTCGAGTCAGCCAAATATCTTAGCAGCAGGTCACAGATATCCAATGAATGAATGATGAATGAATTTATTACCCGTAAAAGTATAAAAAACACAAAGTACGGAGTATTACAAATAAACAAAAACAAAAACGATAAACAGCGAAGAAAAAAAATTCAAACTAACACAAGACAACATCGCATCGACTAATTAATCAGTATCAATATGGAAAAAAGGCTGCAGAGGGTCATAAACGTGAATGAAGTCGATAGTCCTTTTACATAAATCATCACTGAAAGACGAGAAGGCACATCAATTAAACCAAGTCGAGCAATTATTTTTTTGTTTCGGTGTCATCTAGGAAGCCAGAGGAGGAATTTTCAATATCTGAAATAAGCCGTACGTAGAGTATGTCGATCTTTCTTACGAAACAGATGAGCCATGTCTGATAAAAACAAAAACAAAGAGGCGCAATGAGCGTTATAAATCATGCACAAACCGTTGCGGTTGTAACGGTTTTTGTTTGGGTATATTTTCCCGTAGGCGACACGTAGGTTTTTCACGGCTTGATTCACTAGGGATGAACAGGTAGTGGAAAGTGTTGGGCCGAAACACAAACCAAGCCAACTAACTAAAGAAGAACATGGTGGAACCGCAGTCCTATTAACGAATTGAGCGACCGCATAAGGGGTATTAAAACAAATAAACTCGCATTTAGACGCATTAACTGACAGTCCAATCTTAAATAGTTCATTGGTTAATATAGTAAAATTAGAAAGCAATCCACGGCGAGTCCGGGCAACAACAAGAACGTCATATGCATATGCAATAGAAGACAAACCAGTATTACCGTAAAAAACAGAACTTCTAAGGGGACACAGGCACGATGCAAGCACGCATTTAAATATACTAGGAGAAAATACGACAAATTGCCGAACTCCCTTATTAATTTTCACTGGGTCAGATATTTGGCCATTCCAGGTAACTTGAATTTTAGACTTTGAATACCAAGAAGACAATAAACTTAGTACGGAAGTATTAACACCTGAAGACGCAAGGGAATATAGAGCCTGAGAGTGCACAATATCGTTGAAAGCTCCAGGAATATACACAGTAAGACAGAATTAACACATTATAGTTTTTACGGCATCTTTCATGAGTCGGCTTAAAACATGATGTGCATGGTAGTAACTTAAACTTTTCCAAAAATCAAATTGAAAAGGCCTAAAATCACAATTCGACTCTATTTCTGGTAGTAACAAATGTTCAAGCAACTTACTTAAGAAACAAGATACTGTAATGGGACGATAATTCACACATGACGTGGGGTCCTTGCCTCGCTTTTGAAAAGACGTTACGCGGCCACAAAGGAAACTATCAGGAACAAGCGACTGTGCTAAGCAAGACTGGAAAAATATTTGTAGATGGTTAAGTAGATCAGGACGACCATAGGCAAAAAATCGGTAAGAAAGGCCGTCACCATCAAGGCTATTTGAACGTTTAATTTTTCTTCAAGCCCGGCGAATTTCAGATATTGCTACAGGCTAGACGTAAGCCCGCAGGAGACGGTATGGTAAAAAAGGTTTAAGCAACTTATAATTAAAAGACGGAAAAAAAACTATTAAATACACTGAACAAACGCTTAAAATGATCAACAAAATTAGCTAGCTGGAGACGAGATAGGGTAAATGGGGAATATGTCTCATATTAATAACTTTTTTCCAGGAGGCCTTATCGGTGGGGCCTGGCCATGCATTCAAGTGTACCCTCTTCAAACTAGCCTTATATTCAAGTTTACACTTTTATTTCACAGAGAAAAAAGCTCCGGAAGATGGTCAGTCACATGATATCCACATACGTAACCAAAATTTGGCCTTTTGCTTAGCACGTTTTACTTCAGGATCAACGTTCCAATTGAGCTTTCTTGTACTAATCCTAACTTTATCCCGAGGCACTGCAGCTTTGAAAGCTGATTTAAGGCAATGGACGATTTGACAATAATAGAAATTTAGGTCAACTCTACTTGAAGGAAAGGAAACTGACGTTTACAGCAGGTGATACGGCACTTTTATGGTCGACAGTAAAGCAGTTAGTGTAGCAAGGTATAGTGGGACATTAGCGCATTCACAATTCAACTTCGTATACCACTTCAGCTGAGCCAAAAGTGTTTTGCCAGATAGCTCACAGGACAAATTACAGCTAATAATAAGGTGATCGTCATCAATCTTTTCTCTATCCACCCTGACAATCGATGATATTAAGCTGGAACTGAAAGAGATCACGTGATCCAGGTTTGATTTTGAACAGCTTTTGTTATGAATATACGTGAATCAGAGGCTCTTAACTGCGACGTGATATATGCTAGGAAGTGATTTCAGCAATGATCTATCGGAGGTACCAAGAATGTCACAGTTAAGTTCACCAGCTAAAAACCAATTTAGGTCTTTCAAACGAAGACTTTCGAGTAGAAACTTTAAACTGGAGCAACATTTAGCGAAAGATGTAAATAATGCTATAAAACGTCGATCGCAAGGCAAGTAAACGCTTATAGAGGTGGTACTGTCAAATTTAATCGCTAAGGTATCATCACAATGAATCACAGAGGACTTTGATGGGAACTGAAAAAAATTGCTAGGGCACCCGAAGGGCGGCCTCTAGTTTTCTTGGCCTCTTCCGAAAAAAAATTGTTGGCAGAAGATTGCTTCAGGCTAGAAACGTTTGATTTGGTCAAAAGATGTTCTTGCAAGAACACTATCACAGAATCACAGATCACAGAGGGCTTTGATGGGAACGGAAAAAAATTGCTAGGGCACCCGAAGGGCGGCCTCTAGTTTTCTTGGCCTCTTATGAAAAAAAATTGTTGGCAGAAGATTGCTTCAGGCTAGAAACGTTTGATTTGGTCAAAAGATGTTCTTGCAAGAACACTATATCATTGACTAATAATTTATTAATAAACAAGTCTTTGTCTTTTGTGCCGTTAATATTGAGGGAAGCAAAACTTAAAATAGTTGCTTGGTTCATTTTGGAGCAGAGTTCAGAGTGCGTTTGATCACTGGGCAATTCATACTATAGGAAACATGAGCTTTGCCACATTTGGCACATTTTGGAGCCTCTAAGCAAGGATTGTCTTTAGTATTGGAATGGCATCCAGAACATTCAGAGCACTTCATTTGATATAGGGCACATGGGCAGTGACCTAACGAATGATGGATACTTTGGCATTTAAGACACCGTCTGGGAAATTCTTTTTATTCCGATATTTTGAATGACTCGTAGCCCAAGCGCAGACCTGTAGCGATGGCAGATTTTAGTGCAGCGGCATCAAGGAACTCTAAACGGAATGTATGAGAAGAGCCGATCTGGCTGGCCTCAACAAGACCAGGAATAATGGAGATGAGTATACTGCTAGAAACACTATCAGGAAGTCCCCTAATTACTCCAAGAGGTTTGCGATCAATCACTTTAGCAAGAATATTTGGATAGCTCGCAACAGCAGATGCGGCAAGAGAACTGGCAGAAACTTTATCCCGCGTAACAACAACCCATCTTTTCCTTAACAGATTGGACTTTACTGACACAATACCGTCATGTCCGGCAAAAGAATCAAGCTTTTCCTTGCGAGAAACGGGGTCTCTTAGTTTTGGAGGCAGATATTTAAGAACAACGGCATACGAGGGTTTGCGATTGGTACCCTTACTATCTGAGGCCAAAGAACTATTTTTAGACGTTGTTGGACTATTGAGGTGAGCAAGCGATTTTAACTGATCAAGGCACTGGTTGAATTTGGCTGTAAGGATAGAATAAGCTGACGCCGGAATGCTAGGGACTTCAGAGGGGGATTTGATCACGAACTCTGGAATATCAATATTTTCTGCAAAGCCGCGAGAGAGAATAGTGATAATGTCCGGCAATGAACTATTTTTAGCACTGGGTCCCGAACGACGAGGTATAGGCTCATCTGGGAAGCAATTGCTATATAAACGTTTCTTAGCGCCAAGAACATCTTCATACGGGAAAAAATCACTAGCGTATTTCATAATAGACTGATGGTCCAACCCTTCATCGAGATTGTGCTGAGCGAAATTCAAAACTTGGCAATAATAAAGCGTATTGGTATTTCAATTGTCTATGATAAGCAAATCTCACTCATGACTCGGCATCAGTCCAAAAACAATTAAGTGAAAAAGGTATATCCACTAGAAGTTCTCAATAAGCACAATTATGAAATGATCCACACTGGCTAAATGAATTCAATGAGAATAATTAATAACTTATGTTTGAGTGGGGCAAGTAATCCAGTGATTTGCAAGTAATCCGAATATATCAATGCAAGACTCAGACCATAGTAGTGCTGAATACTAACTCACAGCCACAATCCATAAATAATGCCTTTTTCAGAAGCATAACGCAAAGCTGTTTTTTCCTTACTATCTTTCAGATTCGAGTCAGCCCCATTATTCTGTAGCCTTATGAGAATTTTATAATTCGGGCTTTTTTTTAATCTCTTTTAATAAGGTGTAAAAGAAAAAAAATCAAATAGGTGAAAAAATCCTCTTGAAACTCTTTTAAACGGCATTTTTATGTCGTTCTCTTTCTGTAATTCAATCGAGACTGTAATTCAGTGTCGAGTTGTTTAAATGGAACAAAAATAGTAGTTAATTTCAAAATTTTCAGGTATTTTTCTGGTTTGAATTGAAAAAAATTATTGTTCAGATACCATAAATATTTTTGAAAGTTTAATACTAACTTTAACGATTTTGAAACCAAAACTTCAGAATCACTTTCAAATTCTGAAAGTGAAAAGCAAGGTTAATTCATTGTATTCTTTAAAAAATGACTTCATTTGTAAAAATCAAAATGAAGACTCTTAAAAAAAAATTCTCAGATTTTTGACCTATCAAGATTTTTATTATGTAAGTAAGTTGTTATTTAATTTTGGATGCTTTTTTAGTTGCTAGCTTCCTCTGAAAACCGTAATACTAGGTTGAAAAGTATCGCTGCCACCTATATTACAAAAAAAATTAAAGCTTATGCCTTTCTCTTGGTTACAACCTACGATTCTGACGTCATTAAAGAAGCTTGTTCCTCTGGAAAAAGAAAAATAACAAAATATACAAACATATAAACCTGCATCCAAAATTTTTCCTTTGCCAAAAATACGAAATTCCACATTTGTGCAGATATTAGCTTAAATTTTTCTAAGCCAGGGCTCTCTGATAAGATAAATCTAATGATGTGACATTTATTAAGAATTTAGTGGTCTTAGGTTTTTTTCCTTTTTCGAAAATGAGTCAAATATTTTCAAGATCGTAAATTTTGATGGGTAGGACTAAAGTTGATGAATTTTACATATTTAATGTCAGCATAAGAGTTTGATTCTTTTTATATATTTTTATAAAATTCTTTTTTTAAAGTTTTGATAACTATTGAGTCGAACTGCTCCTTACTTACAGTTTGTTACCACGAACTGTTTGATTCTCAATGTCGCTTGTCTTGTGAAAGCAAACAATTTGATGCCTTTTCATACTAAAGTCTTTTCAAAGATATTTGATAATACACAAAAGTACTTTTTCCAACTACCAAGCTTCAAACTTTTTATTTTATTTTTTGAGGTTTTTGAATTTTATAATCCTCTGTTAAAATATATGCAAATAATTTTGCAACTACTAGTCTTTCCTGGTAAACACAATTTTGTGTCTTTTCATACTCTGTATCTTTGCAAAGCTATTTGATTATGAAAGTAAGTCTAATTTTAATTAATGATATGTACTAAGCTTCTAACTTTTGGTTTTCTTCATTAAGCTTTATGAATTGTCGTAATCCCTTGTTGAAATTAAATAAAAAAAACTAATTTTTTTAGCTGAAAGTAAGGAGCGACATTAAAACTTAAAACGAACAGAAATTACTCCGTATATGAAATGAGTTGTCCCCTCCGCAATCCCTCGCTCTTTACGCTAAAGCTTTAAACTGTTTTAAAAAGTAGAATTGTGGCAGAGTCAAACTTTAACGTAAAGAGCGAGGGATTGCGGAGGGGACAACTCATTTCATATACGGAGTAATTTCTGTTCGTTTTAAGTTTTAATGTTGCGCCTTACTTTCAGCTAAAAAAATTAGTTTTTTTTATTTAATTTCTGAACGTTTTTGAATTAATGCATGTTTGGTTTTGGCTCTCCGCACATAAACTATTAAAATGAAATTTGTATATTAATTCTTTTTTTGGCTAAATGGCTTTCTCTTAGTTTTGATCAGACGATTTTGAGAAATAAGGGGTGGAGAAGGAGGCCTAGTTGCCCTCCAATTTTTCGGTTACTTAAAAAGGCAACTAGAACTTTTAATTTTTAACGAACGTTTTTATTAGTAAAAAATATACGTAACTTAAGAATTAACTTACGTAACAAACTTTCATAACCTTATATTTTTATTATGTATACGAGGGGGTTTGTACCCTCGTTAATACCTCGCTCTTTACACTAAATCGTAAGTTTTGTCCCAATTCTTTAAGAATGACCCCTGAATCAGAAAGGCCTAGAATAACTAGTTGAAATTACTAAAAACAATTTAGCATAAAGAGCAAGGTATTTATCTCCTCCTAAATACCTCGCTCTTTATGCTAAAGTATTTTTAGAACCCCTCATATGCGTAATAATCTCTGTTCGTTTTAAGTTTCAATGCTACTTCTTCCTTTCATTTGAAAAAACGTTTTCATGTTTATTTTTCATTGTTTTCTTATAGTAATGCTAGAGAATCCTGCGCCCTTGTCATTGAATTTTTCTTTATAAGGATTGAGCTGTATGTCGTCATGAAGTTGTTTTTCGTCTGACGTCATGTTTGTCGACTAACGAAACTACAGACCGGGACACCGGGACACAAATGACGTGTTATGTCTGTTATAACGTAATAGAGGCAACAATCTTGACAGGGCCTTTTGAGGGTGAGGCTTTTCTTATTCCACGCATTCTCATGATTCCAATGGATCTGCCTTTTCAACCTAAAAGATTGCAATTCCCAATTTGATTAGCATATTTAGTATATAAAAATAAGTTGTTTGTCTGTCTGTCGACTGACGTCATGTTTGTGTGTCGACTGACGTCATGTTTGTCGACTGACATCATTATAAGGATTGAGCTGTATGTCGTCATGAAGTTGTTTGTCGTCTGACGTCATGTTTGTCGACTAACGAAACTACAGACCAGGACACCGGGACACAAATGACGTGTTATGTCTGTTATAACGTAATAGAGGCAACAATCTTGACAGGGCTTTTTGAGGGTGAGGCTTTTCTTATTCCACGCATTCTCATGATTCCAATGGATCTGACTGTTCAACCTAAAAGATTGCAATTCCCAATTTGATTAGCATATTTAGTTTTCAGTCCAGAACCACTAAAGCTATTATGTAAATATCAAAAATATTTATGTTGTCTGAGCAATAATTTTTAGTTTTTATTTCAAAATAGAAAATTACCTGACAATTTTAGAATTATATCTATCTATATATATAAAAATAAGTTGTCTGTCTGTGGATCAGGTGACGTCATGTTTCTGTGTCGACTGGCGTCATGAAGTTAGTTGTCGTCATTTTTGCTATGACGGTGACGTCATTAAAGATATTTAAGACATATATGTTCTCGTAGAAATCTATTAATGTTTAAGTTTAAAATGACTGATGAACTTACAATGGCAAAAGCCGATGAAGATGCTCAAAGAGTCTATGCCAAAAAACTTGCTGCTGATAGAGAAAGTCAGAAAAGAAAGCGTGCCGAGGAATCAAAAGAACAGCAAGGAAACAGGCTTGAGGCTAAAGAACGCAAAACCACGCAGTTAGATGAAGATCCACCTGGACAGCGAGAGTCAAAACATATCAAAACTGAAAATGATAGCGATGATGATTGGGTTTGGGATCTTGACTTGGATAAGGTCATCAATGCCTACCAGATTTTAGTTAAAAAAACAAAGGTTCGGCGATATGTATTTCATAGTGAAGCTGAAAAATAAAGAAGAAAAAGAAAACTGAAAAAAGAAAAAATGTAAAAAACTAAAAAATACTAAAAAGAAAAAACACTCAAAGAGAAATTACAGACCGGGACACAAATGACGACCGGGACAGAGGGAATATAAATAACGACCGGGACACACAAAGAGAAATTACAGACTGGGATACCGGGACACAAATGACGACCGGGACACAGGCAATATAAATGACGACCAGGACACAGGTATTTAAGAACATCGTTCAAAGACAAATTTTTAATTGTAAGAAGACCGTTGAAAGAGAAATTTCTAATTGTAAAATGACTGAAGAACCTACAATGGCAACACCCGAGGAAGCTGCTCAAAACAAATGTATTCAAGCCGAAGTAGCTGAGTTGGTAAAGCGTTATGTTTCAGGTTCTAGGTCCGAGAGGCTCCAGGTTTGAACCTTGGCTTTAGCATTAATACAAAAGAAGAAAAAAACTAAAAGAGGTAAAAACTACAAAAAAACTAAAAAGAAAATATATATATATATTTATATATATCATCTTTTCCACAAAAATAATAGTTTAGTGCTTCTGTTTAAAAACAGCAATCGAATTGATGCCTCCTGATACGCAACTATCAACAAAGTGGCAATCGTTGTGGTCGGTGATCAGTTCTTACCTCGAGATAATATTCTTTATAGGCGAAACAATCAGTTGACAAGAATTGCTTAAACTCATCGATGCTACGATGCCCTACAATATCCTGACGAATATAAATGACGCCCGGGACACTCAAATAGAAATCACAGACTGGGACACCGGGACACAAATGACGACCGGGACACAGGGAATATAAATGACGACCCGGACACAGGGACACAACTACAACGGGGACGCCGGGGGGCACAGGGGGATATATAAATGACGACGGCAACAAAGAAAATGGTGGATTAGCAATCACCATAAACAAAGCTCAAGGGCAATCAATAGAATCATGAGGTATAGATCTGAATACGGATTGTTTTCCCATGGACCATTATGCGTTGCATGTTCAAGAGTCGGTAAACCTGACAATCTATTTATATGCACAGACGATGGGACAGCAAAGAATGTTGTATATTCGCAAGTTTTACGTAGTTAAAAACATATATATATATATATATATATATATATATATATATATATATATATATATATATATATATATATATATATATATATATATATATATATATATATATATATATATATATATATATATATATATATATATATATATATCTATATTCAAAGGTGGGACATAGGGACACAACTACAATGGCGCGTAACTAATATGGCGCGTAACGACTTACGCGCGTGGGGGGGCTTGGGGGGGCGCGAAGCGCCCCCACCAACTAGGGGTTGGGGTGGCGGGAAGCGCCACCCCAACAGCTAGTATATATATATATATATATATATATATATATATATATATATATATATATATATATATATATACATATTTATATATATATATATATATATATATATATATATATATATATATATATATATATATATATATATATATATATATATATATATATATATATATATATATATATATATATATATATATATATATATATATATATATATATATATATATATATATATATATATATATATATATATATATATATATATATATCGGCTATGTAACTTTTTTGATGGATAAATACTTTTTGGGCTCGAGGTAATCCAAATTTAGAAATTTTCTTTTAGAATCTGCATTGTTAAAGATCGGACTAACTTCAAAAATCAAATATCTTTGAACATAGATCAGTATGGAAAGACATTAAATTTGGAAAAAAAGGGTAATTGCAAAACGTTTTTATACTTTTCAACGAGGGATTACCACAATTCACAAAGCTTAAAAAAGAAAACCAAAAGTTTGAAGCTTAGCACATATCATTGTTAAAAATTAGACTTATTTTAATAGTCAAATATCTTTGTAAAGATACAGAGTATGAAAAGACATTAAATTGCGTAAAAAGCGAAACTTAGTGGTTGCAAAATTATTTGTATATATTTTAACGGGGGATTATATCAATTCAAAAACCTCAAAAAAGAAAATAAATAGTTTGGAGCTTAGTAAATACCGTTTTTGGAATAGGGACTTGCTTTTATAAATAAATATCTTTGCAAGGACTCTAGATTAAAATGGCAGCAAATTCTTTGCTATCAGAAGCCAAGCGACAGTGAGAATCAAATAGTTCATGATAAAGAACTCTGGCTTATCCAGAGTTCTTATCCGGATATTTTTAGCCATCCGGCTAAACAGTTATCGAAAGTCTAAAAAAGAATTTTAATACCAATTGTTAGATAAAATGAATCATACTCTTATGCTGATTTTAAGTATGTAAGTTTCGTCAACTTTAGTCCTACCCATCAAAAGTTACAATCCTGAAAATATTTGACTTATTTTTGAAAAAGGAAAAAAACTAAAAGTGCTAAAATATTAATGAAAATCACACCAACAGATTCAACTTATCAGAGAACCTTAGTCTAGAGGTTTTTAAGCTCCTATCTGTAAAAATGTGGAATTTTGTAGTTTTTTGGCAAATTTTATTTTTTATATTTAAGAATTAACGACACTTCTTGACTACTAAGATCCCTGCTCTATCCCTGCAGTGCATTCCTGCTGCGTGATTCGATCTCTGGGTCCCGTATTACCAAGCTAAGGTCAAATCCACTGCGCCACCACAGGACTATGTTTTTGGCAAACAAAGCTCACGGATGCATTTTTAAATTTTTTTTCTCAGGTGTGATTGTATCAACCCAGTGGTTCTTGAATGTCACGAGAGGTCTCACTCCGACTAAAATTAAACGTTCTGTTGTCCTTTTTGTAGGATACAATAAAAAAAAAGTAATTTTGACAATAGTATCGCTTTTTTTAACACTATACAAGCTTCATGAATGACCAGAATCGTAGGTTGTAACCATATATGAAGTAATGAGTTAATGTAGTATATATACACCTTTACTTTTTGAAAAGATAATATAAGAAATACATAATGGATTCATATGGTTCATTATACGTAATGACTACGAAAATTTCATTGGATTTTGCTGAAACCTAGCAAAAAATAAATCACTCTACATAGTAACTAAAAGTTAAGATAATACAAGCATCTTCCTGAAAAGTTGCTTATCCGGGGTAAAGATTTAAATTTAGGATCAGTACAACTTAAAATCTTGACTTGATATCCAACTAAGAGAAATGGATTGGCTTTAATCTTTTTGTAATCGAGATTGCAGCAATACCTTTCAACCTAGTAATAAAATTTTCAGGGGCAGCTAACAACTGGATCAGCTACCAAAATGATGCTAGCAACCAAATTACTAATACTACTACTACTACTAATAACTTACTGCAGCACCAAGTCGCCTAAGGCCAACACAGCTACGCACGCTCCTCCTCCAACCTAATCTATTTAAAGCCTCCCTCTTTACACCCTCCCAGGAAGTTCCCATTTCCTTTAAATCTTAATTTATGACATCCTCCCAACCCAGACAAGGACGACCCGCTTTCCGTGTAGCCCCAGACGATTGGCCAAAAAGGACAATCTTCGGTAATCTGTCATCCTTCATCCGTAGAACGTGGCCTAGCCATATCAACCTTTCTTTCATTATAACTCCAGAAAGCGGGATTGAACCTCACTTTTCGTACAACCACTGGTTGAAATACAGTCAGTCAGCCGGGTACCCAGAACAATCCGTAGGCAATTTCTCTGGAAAACATCTAGTAAATTTTCATCTGCTTTTCAGAGTGCCCATGCTTCAGAGCCATATTTGACCACTGTCATCACTGTAGCTTCCAATATTCTAGTCTTGATTTGTAGACTTAACTTTCTATTCTTCCGAACTTTTTTTAACTGTGAAAAAACACCCTCGGCCTTAGCTATTCTACTTTTAACATCTTCACTGCTCCCACCATCTTTACTAATAATACTACCACGGTAACTGAAGCTCCCAACCTCATCAATCTTTTCGTTACCTAATGTCACCTGTTCATCTTCATTTATTCCTAGCTTTAGTGACTTAGTCTTCTTAACATTAATTTTCAAGCCTATTTTAGCACCCTGAACTCGTAGAACCTCTAAAAATTCATTTATTTTGCTCACACTCTCATCTAATACGCTTAAATCATCAGCATAATCTAAGTCCAAGAGCGTTCTTCCTCCCCATTTGATTTCATGGTCTCCAATTGCCTTTCCTGTGCTCCTTAAGACGAAGTCCATCAAATTGATCCATATAAAGGGGGATAGAACACAACCCTGCTCAACTCCTGATTTAATACAAAACCAGTTACTAACCTCATTTCCTACCTTAACGGCAGCAGCATTATTCTCGTACATAGCGCAAATCACTTTAATGTATTTTTCAGGTATACCATATAACGACAAGACCTTTGTTAACGCTGTTCTATCAAAAGAATCGAAAGCTTGCTCATAATCGATAAAACTGAGGACCAAAGATGTTTTGATAACGAAGGGACTTCTCAATTATTAACCCAAGAGTGAAAACATGGTTGACACATTCTCAACCAAATTACAAAAAAAAAACCTATAATGTTAGGAAATAAAAACTTGCATAATTTACAACCCTTGCCTCATGGGCTTTTGGGAGGGGTATTGTCAACCGAGGAAGCATAATTATTTGACTAATATATTGAACTCTTATAGCTCTTTACCATCAAAAATACTATAGCGTCGCCTCTGATAAAGTAAAGAAAGAACCGAAGTTTCAACTGACGCTATCATATAGTTCTGCCAAAACGTTTGTCATCAATTGTAACCTAAGATTACGATACCATTTAACATCATGTATATGAAAAAGCAGTTATTTGTCTCAAAACACTATTTGAAATATTATATTTTGTTATCATCAGAAAACTTTTTTAATAAGCATTCTTGTATGGGCTGCCTCTTCATTTTAGCTTTATATTTTTGGACAAAAATATTTAATCAGCCAGATGTATTAGACAGTATTGGTTGTGCAGGAAACATATCTTGTAGATATAAGAATGCTACAAAGTATACAAAATCAGTTAGTAACCAAGAATGTTCTTTATTTTCACAAATCCTCCTTTAAACTGAAGGTTCAAGGATTTATTTTTTACTTTGTGGTATTGTTCAATGAAACTCGGCCCTTTCAAAGATTTTGCTGATTTGCCTGTCTGAAAACAAACATAAAAATAGTATATTTTCATCAGGTTCAACATACCCTTTAACATTTCCTTAAAGTAATCGTATTGGAAGTGTCAAAGCCGCAAGTAGTAATAGTCACATTTAAAAAATTGATTCAGTCAGATTCCACTATAGTTACAATTACTTGTTACAGCTGCAAAAGCAGTAATTGCACCAATGGCCCTTAGAGTTTCATGTTAAAACATTTCGCCATTCTTGAAATGTTACATAATAGTACCTTTACTATCCGGGTTTTGCTCAGATCATTTTGATTTTGTTCAGAATTTCCCTCGAAATTTTTGATAGTATCTACTTAACATCTTTAACTTTTTGTATTGTTCTCCATTCCTATTTGATTTGCCAAAACATTCTCGATTTCTCTGTGAAAAATCCAGTTTGCAATATGTACAATTTGATAATTTACAAGCCGACCCCAATTGGCTGTTAAGAGAACAAAAACCCTAGAAACATAGCTACTAAGCCTTTTGATTGCCTTTAACAAGAATTTTTTTCGCAATTTCATCAATGTTGGGAATTGGGTATCTAGATTTGAGCAAGAAGAAGGAACTTCCTGCCCTCCACTGACTTTTGAACTTACTTCTGAACTGAATATATATAGAGAATTTTAACTTTGTATGCTTAGTTGTCTTTAAGATATTGCTAATACACTGTTTTGGCAAAAAACCTAACATAGCATTTATATTTCATAGTAATATATTTTAACAGTAAAAACAGCAGCAACAAAAACAACTCTATAACACAATCACAAGTTCCCCACAAGGACCGAATGTCTAATCACTTTTGTCCCTTAAACTGGCAGTAGAACTTTGAATTTTTGATTGAGTGAGTCCCCCCCCATGATATTTCCATGAGCATCCCTTCCATATAAAGCAGCAGGGGCAAGAAATATGCAGTCTGTGATCTCCATGCAGAGACATTTAAAGCTATAACTAATATAAACATACGTCCAAGTTAAGTACAAATATAAATGTTAAAAACAAAAATATCAAAATGAATAGTTATCAAAGGCTGCATATTTTGTTCTTGACTGAGCGTTATAAAAGAGTTTTTAAAGAACATAATAGCAGTTGGCTAAGTACAATGCATTTTTTTATGTTCATCTTCTGTGTTTGTAAAATAATTGGATGTACCTTACGATTACTAATGCAGGGGCAAATAGGGGAGGGGGGGGGGGGGTTCTTTTGGAATATTTTGTACCGACTTTGCCATTGACTTAGTTTTTTTCTCATGAAAGCAACAAATTATCAACAATTACAGATATAACTCAAATCTTAAGAATTTATTTTATGAAGCTCCTAGAATTTTACTAATGGTCTTTTTTCAAAGGAACTAGTACAGCCATTATACACTTTATTATTCCAAGGGAATAATAATTCCCTTGGGAGTACTATGGGAGTACTTTATTTCAAGAGTGGAAAATGGCGTTAGTGCAGAAAGAATTTTTTTTAATGTCAGCTAATATGTAGTAACACAAGGCATTTTTTCAAAATTGGTAATAATTTGTTTGTCAGGGACTATGATCAGATGCTTATTACTGCCTTTATTATGCAATTTACACTAATTAAATTGATTATTCATATTATTAAACTGAGAAAATATCAGGTTTCACCAAACGCTAGTTGGCGTTGATAGTATTTTCTGTCGACTCTAGCAGCTGTTTCCGCTCATAAGATTTACCCATACTGTAGCATTAACAGCATACATCTCGAAATAATCGAACAAGAAACACAGAACAAGGTAACACCTATTTAAAAAACAAAATGAAATTGTTTTCTTAATGCTATTATTTTCAAACGTAATTTAGTCCCAATAAAAACTCAGACACTCTTAGCTTCTATAAATCTAAAGAATCGTTAAATTAATTTTAGTTTACTTATTTGAACATTTACCAGATTATTAAACATAGGCGTTTTGAGTTTCATAAATGAAATTTAATATCTGGGTTAAATATTTCAGTTATATGTGAATCATATAATTTAGTTGATATAAAGCTCTCTGTTAGCAGAAAATATTATAAGATATTCGTAGATGTTTAGTTTCAATGGTCTCGACTTTTTTAATTACACCAATGCAAGTTTCTGAATTTAATTTAATTAAAGTTTCTTTAATAATTACTTCCGATGCAAATATCACATCCCCTACATCAATTTCAACAATAATACTTATTTGCTTTGCTAATTAAACCTTTTAAGTAAATATAGAGTGTGTGAAATTTTGGACTGATTTTTCCTCTGGAGAGAAAGATGACCCACTGATTTTGAGTTGTGCATTTTTCAAATTTTTCTTCTGACTGAATAAAGTTAGCCATTTTTAAAACCAGCTAACCATGAGCATATCTAGAGGAGCTGAAAATGATGTTTGTCCCCTCTTCCCTCAAAAAAAAATCTTGAAGAAAATTTCATGCTAAATTTTTCTTCAAAAAAAAATTTGACCCGACCTTTCAAAATTTCTAAAAACACTTCCACCCACTACTTATTTTGATAGAAGTGTTTGAAAATTTTCTACTCTCTTTGCCATTGACTTAGCTTCTTATCATGACAGTACAGAATTTCCTCACTATCTTTCAGATTCGGGTCAGCCCCATTCCCTAGCAGCAGCCAACAAATATAAGAATCCAATCCGTGAATTTCAGAAGCAAAAGGTAAAGCTGTTTTTCCTCACTATCTTTCAGGTTTGGGTCAGCCCCATTGCGTAGCATCAGCTGACATTTTTTATGTTTGTCTTTTCAAGCAGCATAATACAAAGCTGTTTTTTCCTCACTATCTTTCAGATTTGGGTTAGCCCCATTTTTTAGCAACATCTGATAAATATCCAATGTGCCTTTTTCAGCAGCATAAAGCAAAGCTGTTTTTCCCTCACTATCTTTAAGGTTCGGGTCAGCCCCATTGCGTAGTAGCAGCTGACATTCCTTTTGTTTGCATTTTCAAGCAGCATAATACAAAGCTGTTTTTTCCTCACTATCTTTCAGATTTGGGTAAGCTCCATTGCTTAGCAACATCTGACAAATATCCAATGTGCCTTTTTCAGCAGCATAAAGCAAAGCTATTTTTTCCTCACTATCTTTCAGAATCACGTCAGCCAAATGGTTCAGTAGCAGCTGACAATTATCAAATTTGCCTTTTTCAGCAGCATAAAATAAAGCCGTTTTTTTACTCGAATCTTTCAGATTCGAGTCAGCCAAATATCTTAGCAGCAGGTCACAGATATCCAATGAATGAATGATGAATGAATTTATTACCCGTAAAAGTATAAAAAACACAAAGTACGGAGTATTACAAATAAACAAAAACAAAAACGATAAACAGCGAAGAAAAAAATTCAAACTAACACAAGACAACATCGCATCGACTAATTAACCAGTATCAATATGGAAAAAAGGCTGCAGAGGGTCATAAACGTGAATGAAGTCGATAGTCCTTTTACATAAATCATCACTGAAAGACGAGAAGGCACATCAATTAAACCAAGTCGAGCAATTATTTTTTTGTTTCGGTGTCATCTAGGAAGCCAGAGGAGGAATTTTCAATATCTGAAATAAGCCGTACGTAGAGTATGTCGATCTTTCTTACGAAACAGATGAGCCATGTCTGATAAAAACAAAAACAAAGAGGCGCAATGAGCGTTATAAATCATGCACAAACCGTTGCGGTTGTAACGGTTTTTGTTTGGGTATATTTTCCCGTAAGCGACACGTAGGTTTTTCACGGCTTGATTCACTAGGGATGAACAGGTAGTGGAAAGTGTTGGGCCGAAACACAAACCAAGCCAACTAACTAAAGAAGAACATGGTGGAACCGCAGTCCTATTAACGAATTGAGCGACCGCATAAGGGGTATTAAAACAAATAAACTCGCATTTAGACGCATTAACTGACAGTCCAATCTTAAATAGTTCATTGGTTAATATAGTAAAATTAGAAAGCAATCCACGGCGAGTCCGGGCAACAACAAGAACGTCATATGCATATGCAATAGAAGACAAACCAGTATTACCGTAAAAAACAGAACTTCTAAGGGGACACAGGCACGATGCAAGCACGCATTTAAATATACTAGGAGGAAATACGACAAATTGCCGAACTCCCTTATTAATTTTCACTGGGTCAGATATTTGGCCATTCCAGGTAACTTGAATTTTAGACTTTGAATACCAAGAAGACAATAAACTTAGTACGGAAGTATTAACACCTGAAGACGCAAGGGAATATAGAGCCTGAGAGTGCACAATATCGTTGAAAGCTCCAGGAATATACACAGTAAGACAGAATTAACACATTATAGTTTTTACGGCATCTTTCATGAGTCGGCTTAAAACATGATGTGCATGGTAGTAACTTAAACTTTTCCAAAAATCAAATTGAAAAGGCCTAAAATCACAATTCGACTCTATTTCTGGTAGTAACAAATGTTCAAGCAACTTACTTAAGAAACAAGATACTGTAATGGGACGATAATTCACACATGACGTGGGGTCCTTGCCTCGCTTTTGAAAAGACGTTACGCGGCCACAAAGGAAACTATCAGGAACAAGCGACTGTGCTAAGCAAGACTGGAAAAATATTTGTAGATGGTTAAGTAGATCAGGACGACCATAGGCAAAAAATCGGTAAGAAAGGCCGTCACCATCAAGGCTATTTGAACGTTTAATTTTTCTTCAAGCCCGGCGAATTTCAGATATTGCTACAGGCTAGACGTAAGCCCGCAGGAGACGGTATGGTAAAAAAGGTTTAAGCAACTTATAATTAAAAGACGGAAAAAAAACTATTAAATACAAATTTGGCCTTTTGCTTAGCACGTTTTACTTCAGGATAAAACGTTCCAATTGAGCTTTCTTGTACTAATCCTAACTTTATCCCGAGGCACTGCAGCTTTGAAAGCTGATTTAAGGCAATGGACGATTTGACAATAATAGAAATTTAGGTCAACTCTACTTGAAGGAAAGGAAACTGACGTTTACAGCAGGTGATACGGCACTTTTATGGTCGACAGTAAAGCAGTTAGTGTAGCAAGGTATAGTGGGACATTAGCGCATTCACAATTCAACTTCGTATACCACTTCAGCTGAGCCAAAAGTGTTTTGCCAGATAGCTCACAGGACAAATTACAGCTAATAATAAGGTGATCGTCATCAATCTTTTCTCTATCCACCCTGACAATCGATGATATTAAGCTGGAACTGAAAGAGATCACGTGATCCAGGTTTGATTTTGAACAGCTTTTGTTATGAATATACGTGAATCAGAGGCTCTTAACTGCGACGTGATATATGCTAGGAAGTGATTTCAGCAATGATCTATCGGAGGTACCAAGAATGTCACAGTTAAGTTCACCAGCTAAAAACCAATTTAGGTCTTTCAAACGAAGACTTTCGAGTAGAAACTTTAAACTGGAGCAACATTTAGCGAAAGATGTAAATAATGCTATAAAACGTCGATCGCAAGGTAAGTAAACGCTTATAGAGGTGGTACTGTCAAATTTAATCGCTAAGGTATCATCACAATGAATCACAGAGGGCTTTGATGGGAACGGAAAAAAATTGCTAGGGCACCCGAAGGGCGGCCTCTAGTTTTCTTGGCCTCTTCCAAAAAAAAATTGTTGGCAGAAGATTGCTTCAGGCTAGAAACGTTTGATTTGGTCAAAAGATGTTCTTGCAAGAACACTATCACAGAATCACAGATCACGGAGGGCTTTGATGGGAACGGAAAAAAATTGCTAGGGCACCCGAAGGGCGGCCTCTAGTTTTCTTGGCCTCTTCCGAAAAAAAATTGTTGGCAGAAGATTGCTTCAGGCTAGAAACGTTTGATTTGGTCAAAAGATGTTCTTGCAAGAACACTATATCATTGACTAATAATTTATTAATGAACAAGTCTTTGTCTTTTGTTTCGTTAATATTGAGGGAAGCAAAACTTAAAATAGTTGCTTGGTTCATTTTGGAGCAGAGTTCAGAGTGCGTTTGATCACTGGGCAATTCATACTATAGGAAACATGAGCTTTGCCACATTTGGCACATTTTGGAGCCTCTAAGAAAGGATTGTCTTTAGTATTGGAATGGCATCCAGAACATTCAGAGCACTTCATTTGATATAGGGCACATGGGCAGTGACCTAACGAATGATGGATACTTTGGCATTTAAGACACCGTCTGGGAAATTCTTTTTATTCCGATATTTTGAATGACTCGTAGCCCAAGCGCAGACCTGTAGCGATGGCAGAATTTAGTGCTGCGGCATCAAGGAACTCTAAACGGAATGTATGAGAAGAGCCGATCTGGCTGGTCTCAACACGACCAGAAATAATGGAGATGAGTATACTGCTAGAAACACTATCAGGAAGTCCCCTAATTACTCCAAGAGGTTTGCGATCAATCACTTTAGCAAGAATATTTGGATAGCTCGCAACAGCAGATGCGGCAAGAGAATTGGCAGAAACTTTATCCCGCGTAACAACAACCCATCTTTTCCTTAACAGATTGGACTTTACTGACACAATACCGTCATGTCCGGCAAAAGAATCAAGCTTTTCCTTGCGAGAAACGGGGTCTCTTAGTTTTGGAGGCAGATATTTAAGAACAACGGCATACGAGGGTTTGCGATTGGTACCCTTACTATCTGAGGCCAAAGAACTATTTTTAGACGTTGTTGGACTATTGAGGTGAGCAAGCGATTTTAACTGATCAAGGCACTGGTTGAATTTGGCTGTAAGGATAGAATAAGCTGACGCCGGAATGCTAGGGACTTCAGAGGGGGATTTGATCACGAACTCTGGAATATCAATATTTTCTGCAAAGCCGCGAGAGAGAATAGTGATAATGTCCGGCAATGAACTATTTTTAGCACTGGGTCCCGAACGACGAGGTATAGGCTCATCTGGGAAGCAATTGCTATATAAACGTTTCTTAGCGCCAAGAACATCTTCATACGGGAAAAAATCACTAGCGTATTTCATAATAGACTGATGGTCCAACCTTTCATCGAGATTGTGCTGAGCGAAATTCAAAACTTGGCAATAATAAAGCGTATTGGTATTTCAATTGTCCATGATAAGCAAATCTCACTCATGACTCGGCATCAGTCCAAAAACAATTAAGTGAAAAAGGTATATCCACTAGAAGTTCTCAATAAGCACAATTATGAAATGATCCACACTGGCTAAATGAATTCAATGAGAATAATTAATAACTTATGTTTGAGTGGGGCAAGTAATCCAGTGATTTGCAAGTAATCCGAATATATCAATGCAAGACTCAGACCATAGTAGTGCTGAATACTAACTCACAGCCACAATCCATAAATAATGCCTTTTTCAGAAGCATAACGCAAAGCTGTTTTTTCCTTACTATCTTTCAGATTCGAGTCAGCCCCATTATTCTGTAGCCTTATGAGAATTTTATAATTCGGGCTTTTTTTTAATCTCTTTTAATAAGGTGTAAAAGAAAAAAAATCAAATAGGTGAAAAAATCCTCTTGAAACTCTTATAAACGGCATTTTTATGTCGTTCTCTTTCTGTAATTCAATCGAGACTGTAATTCAGTGTCGAGTTGTTTAAATGGAACAAAAATAGTAGTTAATTTCAAAATTTTCAGGTATTTTTCTGGTTTGAATTGAAAAAAATTATTGTTCAGATACCATAAATATTTTTGAAAGTTTAATACTAACTTTAACGATTTTGAAACCAAAACTTCAGAATCACTTTCAAATTCTGAAAGTGAAAAGCAAGGTTAATTCATTGTATTCTTTAAAAAATGACTTCATTTGTAAAAATCAAAATGAAGACTCTTAAAAAAAAATTCTCAGATTTTTGACCTATCAAGATTTTTATTATGTAAGTAAGTTGTTATGTAATTTTGGAAGCTTTTTTAGTTGCTAGCTTCCTCTGAAAACCGTAATACTAGGTTGAAAAGTATCGCTGCCACCTATATTACAAAAAAAATTAAAGCTTATGCCTTTCTCTTGGTTACAACCTACGATTCTGACGTCATTAAAGAAGCTTGTTCCTCTGGAAAAAGAAAAATAACAAAATATACAAACATATAAACCTGCATCCAAAATTTTTCCTTTGCCAAAAATACGAAATTCCACATTTGTGCAGATATTAGCTTAAATTTTTCTAAGCCAGGGCTCTCTGATAAGATAAATCTAATGATGTGACATTTATTAAGAATTTAGTGGTTTTAGGTTTTTTTTCCTTTTTCGAAAATGAGTCAAATATTTTCAAGATCGTAAATTTTGATGGGTAGGACTAAAGTTGATGAATTTTACATATTTAATGTCAGCATAAGAGTTTGATTCTTTTTATATATTTTTATAAAATTCTTTTTTTAAAGTTTTGATAACTATTGAGTCGAACTGCTCCTTACTTACAGTTTGTTACCACGAACTGTTTGATTCTCAATGTCGCTTGTCTTGTGAAAGCAAACAATTTGATGCCTTTTCATACTAAAGTCTTTTCAAAGATATTTGATAATACACAAAAGTACTTTTTCCAACTACCAAGCTTCAAACTTTTTATTTATTTTCAAACTTTGAGGTTAAATTTATTTTCAAACGTTTTATTTATTTTCAAGCATCAAACTTTGAGGTTTTTGAATTGTTATAATCCTCTGTTAAAATATATGCAAATAATTTTGCAACTATTAGTCTTTCCTGGTAAACACAATTTTGTGTCTTTTCATAATCTGTATCTTTGCAAAGCTATTTGATTATGAAAGTAAGTCTAATTTTAATTAATGATATGTACTAAGCTTCTAACTTTTGGTTTTCTTCTTTAAGCTTTATGAATTGTCGTAATCCCTTGTTGAAATTAAATAAAAAAAACTAATTTTTTTAGCTGAAAGTAAGGAGCGACATTAAAACTTAAAACGAACAGAAATTACTCCGTATATGAAATGAGTTGTCCCCTCCGCAATCCCTCGCTCTGTACGCTAAAGCTTTAAACTGTTTTAAAAAGTAGAATTGTGGCAGAGTCAAACTTTAGCGTAAAGAGCGAGGGATTGCGGAGGGGACAACTCATTTCATATACAGAGTAATTTCTGTTCGTTTTAAGTTTTAATGTCGCTCCTTACTTTCAGCTAAAAAAATTAGTTTTTTTTATTTAATTTCTGAACGTTTTTGAATTAATGCATGTTTGGTTTTGGCTCTCCGCACATAAACTATTAAAATGAAATTTGTATATTAATTCTTTTTTTGGCTAAATGGCTTTCTCTTAGTTTTGATCAGACGATTTTGAGAAATAAGGGGTGGAGAAGGAGGCCTAGTTGCCCTCCAATTTTTCGGTTACTTAAAAAGGCAACTAGAACTTTTAATTTTTAACGAACGTTTTTATTAGTAAAAAATATACGTAACTTAAGAATTAACTTACGTAACAAACTTTCATAACCTTATATTTTTATTATGTATACGAGGGGGTTTGTACCCTCATTAATACCTCGCTCTTTACACTAAATCGTAAGTTTTGTCCCAATTCTTTAAGAATGACCCCTGAATCAGAAAGGCCTAGAATAACTAGTTGAAATTACTAAAAATACTTTAGCATAAAGAGCAAGGTATTTATCTCCTCCTAAATACCTAGCTCTTTATGCTAAAGTATTTTTAGAACCCCTCATATGCGTAATAATCTCTGTTCGTTTTAAGTTTCAATGCTACTTCTTCCTTTCATTTGAAAAAACGTTTTCATGTTTATTTTTCATTGTTTTCTTATAGTAATGCTAGAGAATCCTGCGCCCTTGTCATTGAATTTTTCTTTCCCTATGACAGATTCCTCCAAGGAAAGATCCTCCAACATAGCCCCCTCTCCTCAGCCCCACCCCCAAACAAAATAAAATCCCCCTGAAAACGTCTGTACACTTTCCAATAACCATTACTATATGCAAACAATGGTCAAAGTTTGTAACTTGCAGCCCCTCCCCCAGGGATTGTGGGGGAGTAAGTCATCCCCAAAGACATAGTTATTATGGTTTTCGACTATGCTGAACAAAATGGCTATCTCAAAATTTTGATCCGTTGACTTTTGGAAAAAATGAGCGTGGGAGGGGGCCTAGATGCCTTCCATTTTTTTTGGTCACTTAAAAAGGGCACTAGAACTTTTCATTTCCGTTAGAATGAGCCCTCTTGCGACATTATAGGACCACTTGGTCGATACGATGACCCCTGGGGAAAAGAAAAAAAAAACAAACAAACAAATAAACACGCACCCGTGATTTGTCTTCTGGCAAAAAATACAAAATTCCACATTTTTGTAGATAGGAGCTTGAAACTTCTACAGTATGGTTCTCTGAAACCCTGAATCTGATGGTGTCATTTTCGTTAAGATCCTACGACTTTTAGGGGGTGTTTCCCCCTATTTTCCTAAATAAGGCAAATTTTCTCAGGCTCGTAACTTTTGATGGGTAATACTAATCTTGATGAAACTCATATATTTAAAATCAGCATTAAAATGCGATTCTTTTGATGTTTTGGTTCAATTTTCAATTTTTTAGAGTTTTGGTTACTATTGAGCCGGGTCGCTCCTTACTACAGTTCGTTACCACGAACTGTTTGATATGTAAAATATTTTGCAATTACTAGTTTTTCCTCTTTACGCAATTTCATGTCTATTCATACTGATTTGTTGAAATATATTTGACTATTGTAGCCAGTCCGATCTTTAACAACGATGTGTGCTAAACTTCAAACTTTTGTTTTTTTCAAGGTTTTTGAATTTTTTTAATCCTTTTGTTAAAATTTATAAGGAATTACGTTGATTCCTTATGTAAGTTACTGCTTCAACCTGGATGTATTGGAATTACTATTGGCTATAGTTTGTCCTTTTATATACGACTCTGATAATTAGCTATAGTTAGTTCTTCAATTAAAAAAAAGTTTGAAACTTAGTAGAAATCGTTGTTAGAAAAATATCATTACCGAAGACAAGAAAAAAGGTTGCAAAAATTTTCTGCTCATTGTTGAATTGCTAAGGTTATTACGTCAACTGTAAAAATATTTGTAATGCTTGAACAATAATTTTCATATTTAATTCATACTACAAAAACACCTGAAGTTTTTAAAACTAGTTTGTTTTTTGTTAGACAAAATCAATTCCCCACGTGATTTCTATTGCTTAAATATTTTCCTCTAAAGTTGATCGGTCCATTTAATAGAATTATAATTCATATTGAATATAATTATAATTTATATTAATAAAATTTAATTTAATTGATGATATGCTAGTTAATGGTTTTCTAAAATCTAAAGCAGAGAAAAAACTCAAAATACATTGCTTTTTCAGCTCTGTTTATTTGACTGTGAGCGATTTGGATTTTTCTTTTGTGAAATTCATGAGCTTTTTCTCAAATCATGTAAGCGGAAAACATAACTGAAATTGTGGAATTTACAAAACTTTACTACGAGGGAAAAATCTCCCGAAAGGGATGCAATTTCTATCCAAATATTATCAATTCCATTTTCGATTGATTAAATCTGAGGGTTGGAATTCATTAAGATGTCTGAGTAGCATAAGTAAAAAAAAAATATATTTTTACTGAAAAATAGGCTAAAATTCAAGATCATTTTTCTTACAAGTTTTATTATTGATCAAAATAATTTTTTAAGCCTATTTCAAAGCGGCCAGTTAGCAACAAATATACTGAAAACGGAAAAAAATCCGAACAACTCATTCATACAAAATGACACTATGAGAACACTAAACTCATATAAATAAGTAAATCCCTAATTTCTTATATAATTCTGTACTTACACAATACCTGGATGCTACAAAAACAACAAAAAAGCAACATTTTGGTGAAATCTCTTGGTGAAAACGTTTTTTTTTTGGCAAGAATGGAGTATCTCCGGTTAGGATATATTCTGTCATGCCATGAACTGACAAAATACGTCCCTATTTTGCCCTTTTATACCATTGCTTCAGGCTCCATTTGAATATTCCCTATTGGTATAAAATATGTCCATTTAGTAACCCTGATTCTGTGTACATATTGTTTGCTGAGGTTGGTTCTTCTTGAAAAGAATCGAATAACAGATTAAGGAAAACCAATTTCAGATTTTTTAATATAAATTTTCTTAATTATTTGAAAACCCTTTGCTACTTATTAAGCAACACGTTGTTAGTCCTATCTAAGGTTTTGATTCTTCACAAACTTCGGCTAGCTTTAATTGTGCACATAGTGTAACTTTCATCATAAGGACATAATGTAGTTGGTCCTTATAGGTGGTATATTTGTCCCCTTTGTAAAGACGAGGATGAAGACTTGGATCATTTTTTCTGGAAATTGTATATGTTCTATTTGATTTCCGGGAATTTTTTATACATGGGATTAATTTTATGCTTCCTGGTATTCTGAAAAATAGTAGCCCAACTACAATATTTCAAGGGGGTGTGTATATAGATGAGTTCTTAGCAGGAAGATAATGTTTATTTGATTTATTTATTTTGTCATTAGATTATGTATTTTCTTGTCGTATTCTGTTTCTGTGCGTGCTTGTAAATTTGTACTCTTATTTAATTTTCCATCTTGTTTGTTATTGATTTATATTTTTCTGTGTATATGGCCCTTGGACTCTTGAAATACACATATCCCTATTTATCTATCTATAGGGAATCAACCATTCATTATCCCTCATTACGAGAAGAGTAATCACTCACAAGTGGAGGATATGAAGGAGTAAATAGGAGAGGACAGGAGAATTTCTTCCTCCTTGATTTTTTTCCTCCCCAGATTTTGAAATATAACAAAATCTTGAAACAATTTCAATAAAATCTGCTTTTAGGAGGTATTTTCATTATATTGTTAATGACCAATTTGCCCCATTTAAAATATTTAAAAATACATTTTGCCTCTTCCCCACCAATTTACTCTATGTAACAGTACTTTAAGGGTTCTTACTACATATACCACTCTAACATGCGACCTACTATTTATTTTTATTTGCCATCTTTTTTGTACTGGTTCCAATCCCCCTTTTTTTTTTAAATTCCCAAGAATTAGCTCTTGTAATTAGTTATTCTGGTTAAATATAAATGACATTTCTTTTTCATTTCCCAATTTCTTTCATAACCTTTCTTAATTTCCAATGGCTATGTCCTATGGGCCTGTCTTAATATATTACAACTTTCCACGAAACCAAAGGCATGTCTGGGGGGAGGGGCATGGTTTTGAACACCTATGAAAGTTTTATCTTACTCGTGAATAGTACATAAATTGTATATAAACAAATTTCAAATGTAAATCGTAAAGTCTAACCTGAATAATAATCTTGGATATGCCCTGCGTTGCAAATATACTCATTTTATTCAACTTCATATTCTTTTTTTGTCAGACATGGTTAACAATATCAAAATATAAAAATATAATAATAATTCATAACATTGGCAAAAAGAAAATGTTGTTGTTAACAAATAACAATAAGGCCTAAGCTCATCCTAAGTGTAATTTTCATTGTTTTTTCCAATAAAATCAATAACTGACCATTTTTATGGTCAATAATTACAGGACATGTGTAAATCTAACACCTTGATTTTAAAACTTAAGATTCTCTACCCCGTATTCAAATAAGAATTCCCTATTGTCATTTTTTTTAAGCTTTTTAAGTTTCTAGTTGTTCCTTCGTCTAAAGTTTGCGGATTCTTACTGTATTGTCTAAACGTCTAAAATTTCTTAGATGTCTAATTCTTTAAAGGTCCCAAATGATTTTTAAGTTACCTGATGATATATTGCGCACTTAAGGGACGGTCGTCACATGGTTGGTCACACTTCTTATGCATAAAATGCTGCCCAGTCAAACTGTTTATCTATTCATGTTTTAAAGGTTGGAAGACTAGAAAAAAACACCTTCTCCTGGTTTTCAAATCGCCTAAGAGGTCATCTTCTAGGAAAAAAATATTAGTACTAGCAATGTGTTTTTAATAACTCATCTTCCATTTCAATGAATTGCCTCATTTCATTTCACTTTATTTATTAGTCCTGGCTTAACTTTGTTGAAGTAAAAATGCTGCTTAGTTTTGTTATACGTAAATTACTGGGAGTTTTTCTTCTTCTAGATATTTATGTTATGTTGGGAACAGCCCTTTGTATTTTGGGCCGAAATTTTCATTAAAATTAGATTTCTACTGTTTTGCGAAAAGAATCCCCTATTGTTATTCTTGTTTATGATGTTTGTGATGGAAAGACAGTGTGGTCTTCGTAGCTACATGCTTTTTGATAATAGAATATGCCTTAGAAGCATTAGGTTACCGTGAACTCACCTTTGTTGCAAAATGTAACATTCGAAATTAACAATTTTTAGAGTTTAATCTGACTGTTGCTCGTGTCCATTCCATTATTACCTATTATCTTAGGAATTTGGAATGGTCGAGGATTGAATATCGGATAATTGCTTATTATCATGCACCAGTGTGACAGTATGAACCCCCTGTTACTCAGCAAATATTTTTTAAACTTTGAAAAAGTGAAGATATGATACTCTGCTGATTGATGGTTTCTATAATTTTCTTTTCTTTATATTGGGATTCTTCTTTTGCTTTTAAATTGGTATTATTAGAGAAAATTTAGTCAAAATTTGTCAAAATTTAGAAATAAAGATAAGCTTTGTTAATTGGAAAAGCGTGACAAAAAAAGGTTCAGAATGTTTCCAGTCTTGGTCCCATTTGGATATAAGTCAATATTATAACTAATTGGTATTTTCTCAGACAGAAAATCGTTCGTGTTTCATCCTTAAAACTGATGATTAGGCTCTTTACAAGTTTTAATCGGAAAAAAATACAATTATTTGTATTTCAGTAATTTAACTTGATCATATTTTCATCAGAGTTTTCTTCAATGTTCTGTTTGGCTGTAAATTGTAAGAATTTGGCACTTTGGTGAAGGAAAGAATATAATCTGAGTGAAGAGAAGGATCTTAGGACTTAAATGATGAGAAAAACTTGATTATTTTTGTTGCTCTAGAAGAATATTTCTTTTAAAGAATTTAATAATCTGAGTGAAGAGAAGGATCTTAGGACTTAAATGATGAGAAAAACTTGATTATTTTTGTTGCTCTAGAAGAATATTTCTTTTAAAGAATTATGATTAGTATTTTTTCGCTCTCTAATTTAGTCTTGGTGTTTTAGTCATGGTGGCCTACTCTAATTAGATTATGGTATTCTCCTCGATAGAATCCAAAATATATAAGTTCTAATTCTTGTTTTTGATTCTTGTAATTTTTTTATTTTGGCTGGGGTGGCTTGGGACAAGGCAAAAATAAAAAAAATTCTGAAAAAAAAATCTTGACTTCCAAACAAAATAGTTATAAAATCTCTTTTAATCCAAATATTGCGGAGAATACGATTTCTTAACACTCTACGATTATAGTGTTTTTCTTACTAAGTGGCTTTTAACGACTTTTTTCATTCAAAATCTCACAATCCAAAGCAAGAATGAAATGATAATCATTTTCATTATCAAAATGATAATGAAAACCAATGGTATTTGTTGGACTTGTATCCTATGTACCATTTCCCCTAATAGGACCAAGCTAAAAAAAGAGCGATAACTTTTTTATATCATTAGTAATATTCCTATGGAGCAGTTTTATAGGCTATTCTTTCCTTAGGATTTGATTTTTAATATCTCATCAAAATTGAAACCATATGCTTGAAATTATAGTACTTATTATTACTTTGTAATGAGTTCTTATTTTCACACAATAAAATCCACCGTAATGTCATAGTTTTATTATGAGGGAATATACGAATGATTAATAAAATTTTTGCATTTTGTACAAACATTTTGTGAAACAGTTTGTAAAAATTTTATCTTGGACTGCATAAAGAGAAAAAATTCCTGTTCTAGAGAAAATTACCTAATATTTAAGAAAAAAATATGTCAATATGTCAAGGGTCCCTTATACCTAACAACTGAAAAACTAATTGATGAAATAACAAAGGATAAACTGAATCGAATTCCTAAGGTTTTAAGTTTTAATTTTCTGCAACTTTTTAGCTTGTCTTTTCAATAACTAACCACAAGGTTGAGATCGGGAAATACCAAGGTTTTTCTTCACTCAGGTTACAGTTTTTTCATATAGTCAAATTATATCGACACCTTTCCCCTTCATTTTCTTGTTAGATCTTTGGATTTTATGTCTTAGATTTGACTAAAACAAGAAGCATAAATATTAAAATAAAAGAAGTTAAAATAGGAAACAAAACCAGCGTGTAAATTCCTTTTTTGTTTATCATCATTATAGTAGGTTTGTAAATTTTTTTATCTGTATTTTCCCCAGCAAACGCTAATTCTATAGTTTTTTTCTGTAACACTTTGCCTATATTTAACGAATGTGACAGTATTTTCAAAAAAAGGATCACAAGTCTTGAAATTTTCTGAAAAGACAAGAATATCACTTGTGACCTTAGACACTCTTTTTAATTATTTAAGTATAATTCTTGAGCTGCAAACGACGAATGATTTTTAGACATGCTCATGTTTATTACTTCTATATAAAATAAAATTAAAAACAAGAATTATTTCAGAAGGCCTATATCCTGAAATTCTTGAGTTCTCAAAGCAATAGAATACGATATTAGTTTTTATTAAAATACTATATTCATTTTAATTAAAAGTTTCATTTTGACGTTACAAGTAGTTGTGATAGAACTTTGGAGTAATATTAATAGCAGTAGTAGAACTAATAAATGTTGCAGTGGCAGCAGCATTAGCAGTAATGTGCACATATTGGCTTTTGGTCAATTTTTCTTTCCTTAAGACATTCTCTGAGAGTTCCAACTTCCAACACACAAAAAAATTCTCTAGACTTGCTTTTTTTTAAAATCTAAATGCTCATAGAGTCTTTTTTTTGTTCGAATTTGCCATATATATTCTATCAAATTTTATCTTCAGAGACTTAACCTTAATAGTACTAATATCACAGTAGTTTTGCCGGTAGTAGAAGTAGTTGCAGTGTTGGTATTGTATTAGTAGTTGTAGCAATTTTAGCAGCAGTATTAATTGTGGTAGTAGCCTGTACATATTGCCTTTTGGTCAGTTGAACATTATTTCCATGATACCCCAGAAGTTTCACCTTGACATCTCAAGTCTTTCCAAAAATGTTGTTGAAGTCTGCTTTACTGACCATTTTGACATTATTTCTCCTTAATACTCTTAGCCTTGTAAGTTGTTGCAAACTGAAGCAGTAATTAGTGCAGCTTTATAGCAGCAGTAGAATAAACAAAAGTAGCAGAAGTAGCAATGCTAGTAATGATATGCAATATATTACCTTTTTGTCGATTGGTCTTTGTCTTTAAGTATTCTGCGAAAGTTTCAAGTTAATACCCATAGTAAATATTGACATACGCTCTTTTGACTATCTGCTTGCACAGAGGGTCTGTGATTTAGCTCAAACTTCCCCTCAATATTCTATTAAACTTTCATTTTCATAAAAGTAGCCTTAATTGTGCTAACATCATAGTAGTAGTGGTAGTAGTAGGAACAATAGTAGCAGTAGTAAAACAGCAAATGGCAAAAGTCTCAGGTCAAGAACTTTGTTGATAAATAAGCTCAGTGACGTCAGCTTATCTTCAGTTGAAAGCCCTGGTCTAAATCCAAATCGTTGTTGGTTGAAGAATCCCTTTGCTTCGAGAAAAGAGTAAAGTTGATTCTTCATAGGTTTTTCGAAGACTTTGAAAAATACCAAGAGAATTGAGATGGGTGGAAAATTAGATGGGTCATCTCGAGAGCCACCTTCATGGAGAGGTACTATTCTTGTTGAGTGATGAAAAACCCCCTTCCACAATGAGAAGCTTGTCAAATGTGTTAACAGTTGTAATACAGACGGCAACACTGCTTTCAACACTTTTGTTTGAACGAGGTCAAATCCGGACGCAGATGTACCTCTCAAGTTTTTGACAATCATTGAGACGCCGAGGGAAGTTATAGGAATGACTGCCATTGACTTAACACACGTTGGACCTAGAAAATCCCTGTAGAATTTTGCCTGGGGTGTTACTGTGTTCACCGCTTTCTCTCAAATGCTGGGGAAGAAAGTGTAAAGTACTTTCGCAACTTCGGTTTGCTAAGTAAAGGTTTTCCCATCAACAGTAATTTTGGAGGGTAGTTCAAGTTTTTGGTCGTTGGGCTGTAACAGTGAATTAATTGTCTTCCAAAATTTCCTTCCATCCTAACCACTTTCAGCTAGTTTTGTATTAAAATATTCTCTTTTGGCATTTCTGATAATTGATTGGAGGCATTTCTTATAAGATTCATAGATTTCTAAGCTAGTTATACTTGATCAGTTACGGTATTCAGCATAAAGTTTATTCTTCTTATTAATACATCTGAGTAAACTCTCAGTAGCCCACGGATAAATTGGTGTATTTTTTTCCATGTTTAGCTGTTTTTTCTTTAAAACAATGTGCTTTGTATAAAGTTGTAAATGTATTATGGAATACTTCAAAACCTTCGTTCAAATCTTCTTTTTCCAGAGCACTATTCCATGTGATTTTCTCCAGTTCATCATTTAATGACCTTAAATTTTCTTCACGTAGGTCAATAATCGGTACGTCTTCTCTTATTCTCGAAAATGATCTTACTACTTTTGATGTCTCGAAGGCGGTTAATAGGGGGAAATGATCCGACACATCACCGACGAAGACTGAAGCTGAGAGGGGAGATAGTGTTGAGAAAATATTGTCTTTTAAAGATTGATTATTTTCCGTAACTCTTGTCGGGATAGTGATTGACAGATAGAGGGTAGATCCAGACCGGAGCATGAGGAGGTCTTTGGCGCTACATGTAAGGGGATGGGCCAGGTTGATATTTAAATCGGCCATAAAGACCACATCATGATTCTGTTACTCCAGTGCTGGGGTGTTTCCGATGATACCTCCATAAGAGAAGAAACAGAGCCTGATGGATATCGGTAAATTTCTCCAATGATTACCTTTCTTCGCGAAGGAAGCGACAGTTCAAGAAAAATTGATTCAAATACACCCTCCACGTTCCAAGTCACTTGGTTATTTATACAAACGGTGTGTTCACTCTTTTGTGTAGATTGCCAATCCTCCTCGTCTCGTATCTTTTCTATGTATGTAATTCGATTTGTACCCGGGGATATCTAACAGACTATCATTCTGTAACGTTAGGAATGTTTCGCAAAGTCAAAGAACAGCCGGCTGTACTTGCCAAAACATAGTCATTATATCTGTCAGTGACGAACATAATCCTAGACCGTTAAGTTGAATTAAACTATCTGAGATGTGGAGCATCCTTGGGCCATATTTATTATTTGATAAAAAATTTCTTCCAATTTCAAAAACGATTTTTCTCACTCTTTTAACCTATTCTGAGCTATCGGCAAGACATTGCACCCCGGTGACAAAGAGTGGGAACTCAAAACTTACCTAAATATGTTAGAGGAGTGCGGTCGTATCTTGAAGCAAAACTTCTCTACCCCCCAAAACTATATGGTAATAATGGGGCACTTTCATAACTTACAACCCTTGCCCAGAGGCATTGGGGGGATTTTGTCATCACTCAGAAAAAATTAGTTATGTAGCTCACTGAGATATAGAATATTCATGGCCAAACAATGTCTCTTTTCCCGATAAAAATAACTTCAAAAGTTAGCAATTAACAACTTGCATAACTTACAAACCTTACCTCATGGGCTTTGGGGAGGGGTATTGCCAACCCAGGAGGCATAATTATTTGATTAATTTCTAGAATTCTTATAGTTCTTTACTATCAGAAACAAAATATTATAGCGTTGCCTCTGATAAACTACAGAAAGAACCTGAATTTCAACTGATGCTATCATATAGTTCCTATTGTCAGTTATAATTGTCTATAGAAATCAACTATTTTGGCTTAACTCCTAAAGTGCCCATCGCTATTTACGCAGTCTTGTATTCCCATTGAAATTAAACACATTTTGCTTTTATTTTAGCTTTCAGCTAAGAATCGCTAAAGCTATTATCTAAACTGCAAAAGTTTTATGGTGTCTGAGTAATAATATTGATCTTTTAATTCGAACCAGAGAAATACCTGAAATAGTGGAAATTAGCTGTAAATAATTTTTCAGTTCAAAGTTATAATTGATAACAAATTAATAACAAAATTATTAATAACAAAGAGATTATGAAAATTCTAAAACCTTGAAAATGAAAACCAAAAGTTTGAAGTTCAGTAAATATCGTTGTTAAAAACATAAAATCAGTATGAAAAGGCATTAAACTACGTAGAGCAAAAAAACAGGTATTTGCGAAATATTTTATACATTTCAACAAGTGATCATAACAATTCATAAAGCATAAAAAACCAAAAGTTTGAAGTTTAGCACTTATCATCGTTAAAAATTAAACTTACTTTGATAATTAAATATATTTGCAAAGATACAAAGTATAAAAAGACATTAAATTGCGTAAAAACCAAAAACTAGTGATTGTAAAATTGTTTGTATAGATTTTAACAAGGGATAATAACAATTCAAAAACCTTAAAAAAGAAAAGAAAAAGTCTGAAACTTAGTGGATATCGTTGTTGGAATACTAGTACTAGTACTAATACTAATAGTACTAATACGCCATACTAGTTACGCGCCATTGTAGTTGTGTCCCTGTGTACCACCTATGAATATAGATAGATTTATGTATGTGGTTTGAACTATGTAAAACTTACGAATATACAACATTCTTGGCTCTCCCATTGTCTAGGCATATACAAAGCCTTATGTACTAATAACGACGTCATATGCAAACACTCTTTTTAAAAAAAAACAAACATGCATACACACAACTCGTTTTTATATAGATGGATAGATAGATAGATACAATACAAATTAACTGCGTAAAACTTGCGAATATACAACATTCTTCGAGGTCCAATTGTCGCTGCATATAAATAGATTGTCAGGTTTACCGACCCTCAAACATGCAACGTACAATTGTCCATGAGAAAAACAATCAGTATTAAGATCAATACCACATTTTTCTAATGATTGACCTTGAGCTTGGTTGATGGTGATTGCAAATGCTAATCGAATTGGGAATTGCAATCTTTTAAATTGAAAAGGTAGATCCGTTTGAATCATGGGAATGCGAGGAATAAGAACAGCCTCATTCTCAAAGGCCCTGTCAAGATTGTGGCCTCTATTACGTTTTCCATTGTTTTTTCTACGGTAAGTCACGTGCCAGTGCAAAGCTTTGGTGGGTTGATATTTCTTAACAGAATTTTTGGTACGCCTATTTTTAGTTGTAGCACGTGTGGTGGAAACCCTTAAAGATCCACAGAATTTAAAAATTCAGATGGATAATTAACCGCCTAATTTGGTTCTAAAACTCTGTCGACTGACATGTAAAGGACTGCCTGGTCTCGAATCTTGGTCAAAACAATATTGTTGATTTCGTGGACGTCTATATTTTTGGGTGCAAGTATCGCTCTTTCACTTAGCCATTTATTATTTTTATAATTATTTAGAATATTCGGAAATACTTTTTCAATCAATTCATTTTTGGACGTCACTAAATTACAGAATTCAGCAGGTAGTTGCATACGTCCTGAAATTGAGTCTACTGGGAGCTTTCCTTTTCCAATTGCCATCAATTGATCTGAAAATGTTTGACCAGAGTCATCGTTTTGCAATCGGACACGCATAGTTGTAGTTAATTTTAATGTTTTTACGTGTGCCCATAAATAAGAATTTTTCAGGCAAGCATTCATTTCGTCTGCTGGGTTTGATTTAGGTATTATAGGTAATGTTTGCCTGAAATCTTCCGCATCTTGAATTTGTTATCTTGAATTTCGTTAGAAGTAATTTTATTATTTAGCCAGATTAGTATATGTGCGTGTGGCAAACCTCGTTTTTGCCATTCCACTGAGTACATCCAGCATCGCACTGACCCAAACACTTCAAGTTTTACTATGTAGTTTATCAGTGATTTCAACTTTTGCCGGAAGACATGGGCCGTAATGTCATGTCTATGAGCCGCCAATTGTCCTTGAAGTAGAAGCTACTGTATCTCGTCCAAAGATTGATTACATGTAAATGTAATAAATAAATCTGGACCACCATAGAGACGAACATACGCAATAGCATCTTGAGCATATTCATGTATATGACGGGGACTGCCAGCATATGACGAAGGTAAAGTCGTTAATCTTCCAACGTTTGTGGTATTACCGTCATTTACAACTGCATCTCGCAAATGAATGTATTGTTCAGAGCGGAGCTTGGTCTGATTCAGGCAGATTTATAGCAAATGTTCTGGTTCAATTTTTGCATACATATCAACGACATATTGGTGAAACAATTGACGGCATTTTAAAATATAATTGTCTTCATCCTGCCGAATCATTAGTCTATAGGAATAATAATGCATTGCACTGCATTTCTTATTCTTTTCTTTGTTAGTGGCTGGGCTCATCAATTTAATATTAAAGTGATAGCCGTCGGCTCCATCCCAAAAAATAATAGGATATTGTAGGGCATCTTAGTATCGATGAGTTTATGCAATTCTTACCAGCTGAGCGTTTCGCTTATGAAGAATAATATCTCAAGGTAAAAACTGATCACCGACCTTAACGATTGCCACTTTTTCGATAGTTGGAGCATTGTATCTACGTAAGTGTTGGCCAGAGGGCGTTTTCTCAGCGGAAATAACAATTTTATGCGTATCAGTTGGCATCAAATCGATGGCTGTTTTGAACTGGCGAACTAAATTATTATTTTCGTGGAAAACATGTTGCAATTGGGAAACGATTGTCCTTTCAACGTTGGGAGAAAATTTCGCAACTTGCATTCAATTCAGAATTTCTATCACTGATGAAGTACAATTGTAAAAAATTATGATTCTCGCCTGAAAATGGTAGAAGGGACCCTGCTTTATGATAATTTTGCCCTTTTACTTTGAAAGTAGGCATAAATTGATCTGGATTTTCGATTTTGGCACCAAACGACGTCATTTGGAAACAAGAGTTATATTTTCTGATCTGTGATAAAAAAAAAAAACACTTAGATCCTGACGTAGTTCCAGTAAGCAGTCTTCAATGGCTCTGGTGGTACAGCCAATAGAGGAAGTTTATTTTTTCCTGAGGCGCAACACATTCCCAGTGTTTCACCATTGAATTTCAAGGCCTTGCAATAGGAACAAATTTTAGACATAGTCCCGATTTGAACAAATCTACTATAATCATCGACTGGGCTGTACCTGAATGCCAGGCGATAATTTTCAGGCTGCTCTTGTGATTCCTCCGCACGCTTTCTTTTCTTAGTTTCTCTATCAGCCGCAAGCCTGTTTTCTTGGTGTTCTTGTGATTCCTCGGCACGCCTTCTTATTTTACTTTCTCTTTCAGCAGCAAGTCTGGTTTCCTGTTGCTCTGGTAGTTCCTCGACACGCCTTCGTTGACGTAAATTGCACATTCCTAATCCGGCATTATTTCTTGAAACCGCAAGCCCGTTTTCACGTTGCTCTTGTGATTCCTCGATACGCCTTCTTTTTTTACTTTTTCTTTCAGCAGCAAGTCTTTTTTGCGTTGCTCTGGTACTTCCTTGACACACCTTCGTTGACGTAAATTGCACATTCCCAATCTGGCCCTTTCTCTTTGAGCCGCAAGCCTGGTTTTGCTTTTTGGTGACATTCTATCTTTTTCAATGTTTTTCAATTTGTCAGTGCTCATTCTAACATTGACAGTTAGAAAAATTTTTACGTGTCAAGCATCCTAAAACTCAACAATTTATAATAAACCTAAAAATTATAAGTATCTGTCTTAAGGTTTTCGAATTACTTTAATCTATTGTCAAAATATATTGAAACATTTATGTAATTCCCAGTTTCTAAATTTTTAGTTTCAGTTTGCTTTTTCTTCTTTATTTTTCAGACGTCATATGCAAACCCTCAACTAAAAAATACATACAACTTTATTCTTATATATAGATAAGATATAATCTGGCGTAACAGATATAGTGTAACAGACATAACAGACAGACAACATATTTTTATATGTATAAGGTATCTTTGAAAGGACCTCTAGTATGAAATGGCATCTAATTGTTTGCTGTCAGAAGACAAGCGACAATGAAAATCAAACAGTTAATAGTAACGAACTGTAAGTAAGGAGCCATCCAGCTCAATAGTTATCAAAATTCTAAAAAAAGAATTTTGATGCTAATGGATACATAAAAAGAATCATACTTTTATACTGATTGTAAATATGTAAGTTTCATCAACTTTAGTCCAATCCATCAAAAGCTACAATCCTGAAAACATTTGACTTATATTTGAAAAAGGGAAAAAACTTCAAAAGTATTAAAACTTAATGAAAATCACACCATCAGATTCAGCTTATCAGAGAACCTAAGTTAATAGGTTTTTAAGCTCCTATCTGCAAAATTGTGGTATTTCGTATGTTTATGACATAAGAAAGATCACGGATGCATTTTTATATGTTAATTATTTTTGTTTTCTTTTTCCCGGGGATGATTGTATCAACCCAGTAGTCGTCGTCGTTGAATGTTTAAAAAATTAATTTTGACAATAGTATCACTTTTTGCAAGAACACTGTACAAGCTTCTTGAATGACGTCAGAATTGTAGGTTGTAAAAATATATATGAAATATTGAGTAGATGCAGTATTTATATACGTTAATTTTTAGGAAGGATAATACAAGAAATAAATAAAAGATTGATATGGTACATTATAAATGGCGACCACATAAGTTTCATTGGATTTTGCTGATACCTAGTAAAGAATGAACCACTCTACACAGTAACTAAAAGTTAAGATAATACAAGCATCTTCATGGAAAGTTGCTAATCTGGGGTAAGGATTCAAATTTAGAATCATAGCGTAATCTAGTTCATATCATATAGTTCTGCTACTAGAACTATATGATAGTCTGTCATAAATTGCAACCTATGATTACGATACCATTTAACATTATGTATATGAATAAGTAGTTATTTGTCACAAAACGCTATTTCAAATATTATATGTTCTTATCATCAGAAAACTTTTTTTTAACAGTATTCTATTATGGGCTGCCTCTTAATTTTAGCTTTGTATTTGAAGACGCAAATATTTAATAAGTCAGATGTAATAGACTCAGTGCTGATTGTGCAGGAAAGATATCTGGTGGATATAAGAATACTAAAAAGTATATAAAATCAGTTAGTGTATTCAAAAAATTAGTATATCAGTCTTTTAGTGTAAATAGTGTATTTTAATCCGGTTCAATATACCCCTCAGAATTTCCTTAAAGTAATTGTGTTGGAAGAGTCAAAGCTGCAAGAAGTAAAAGTAACAGTTACAAGTTGATTCAGTCAGCTTCGACTATAGTTGCAGTTACATGTTACAGCTGCAACAGTAGTAATCGCAGCAGTGGCCCTTAGAGTTTCATGTTAAAACCCATTGCCATTCATGAAATATTACATAATAGTACCTTCGTTAGCTGGGGTGAATCGTGACTATTTAATTTTACTCAGAATTTCTCTCGAAATTTCTGATAGTATCTACTTAACATCCCTAACTTTCTGATTTACCAAACATTCTCTATTTCTCTGTGAAAAATCCAGTTTGCAAGCAATGTACAATTTTTATAATTTACGTGCCCACCCCAATCGGCTTTCAAAAGAACAACAACCTCAAAACAATAGCTACTAATCCTTTTGATTGCTTTTAACAAGACATTTTTTGTCAAAATTCCCATAAATTAAATGGGGTATATAAATTTAAGAAAGAAGGAATTTCCTGCCTCTTTTTGCTATTGAACTTACTTCTGAACTGAAAATATCCAGAGAATTTTAACTTAGCATGCTCAGCTGTCTTTAAAATATTGCTGATACTCTGTTTTGGCAACTAGCCTGAACATAATATTTATATTTCATAATATTATATTTTAACAGTAAAAACAGCAGTAACAAAAACAACTCAATAACACAATCACAAGTTCACCACAAGGGCTAAATGGCTGATGACTTTTAAACCTAAAAATTACAGTAGAACTTTGAAGTTTCTATTGAATGAGCCTCCCCCCATGTAATTTTTCTACGAGCATCCCTTCCATATGAAGCAGCAAGGACAAAAAATAAGTAACTGAATTATGTATTGTATACGTGTCTGTCATCTCTATGCAGTGACATTTACAGCTATAAATAATATAAACATAGTTTTAAGTTAATTAAACATATAAATGTTTAAAAAAAATATCAAAATGAATAATGATCAAAGGCAGCATATTTTTTCTTTCATGATTATTAGAAATGAGCTTTTACAGCACATAATAGCAGTTAGATAAGTACAATGCATTATTTTGTACGTTCATCTTCAGTGTCTACAAAATATTTGGATGTATCTTACGGTTACTAATGCACGGGTCTGGCGGGGGTTGTGTTTTTGAACATTTAGTACTCTCTTTGCTATTGGCTTAGTACTTTTTCATGAAAGGCAACAAATTATCAACAATAAAGATGTAACTCGAATCTTAAGAATTTATTCTATGAAGCCCGTACAATTTTACCAATGGTCTTTTTTTTTAAATAACTAGTACAACCAAAAACTGGTAAAACTAATTATGACCACAACCTAAGTCACCTCATTTGACAAAAGACCAAAATTCATATGAAGAGCTGGCATTAAGCATGAATCAATGATTGTGAGTAAATTCTAATAGCGGAAAGTGGCATTATTGTAAAAAGAAAAAAATATCAACGCCATCTAATATGTAGTGACACAATGCATTTTTTTAAGCCTTGTAATAATTTGTTTGTCATGAACTTATATCAGATGCTTATGATTGATTTTTCTTATGCAAATTACACTAATTAAATTGATTATTCATATTATTAAGGTGAGAAAATATCAGATGTCACCAAACCCTAGTTGACGTTGATAGTTTTTTCTGTCAACTGTAGCATCCGTTTCAACTCATAAAATTTACCAATACTGTTTAGCATTAATAGCATTCATCTACAAATAATTGAACCAAGAACAAGATAACCCCCTGTTTAAAGAACAAAATGAAATTGTTTTCTTAAAAGTGTTTAACCCGACCCTTAAAAATTTCTAAATACACTTACACCCACTACCTCTTTTGATATAAGTGTTTGAACATTTTGTAGTTTCTTTGCCATCGACTTAGTTTTTCCTCCTGACAGCAACGAATTTCCTCACCATCTTTCAGGTTTGGGTCGGCCCCATGGCTTAGCAGCAGGTGACAAATATCATGTTTGTCTTTTTCATGAGCATAAAGCAAAGCTGTTTGTTTCTTATTATCTTTCAGCTTTGGGTCAGCCATATTCAATAGCAGCAGCCAACAAATATAAAAATCCAATCCATCTTTTTCAGATGCAACATGCAAAGCTGTTTTTTCCTCACTATCTTGCAGGTTCGGATCAGCCCCATTTCTTAGCAGCACCTGACAAATATCATAGTTGCCCTTTTCAGCAGCATAAAGTAAAGCTGTTTTCTTCTCACTATCTTTCAGATTCGGGTCAGCCCTGTTGTCAAGCAGCAGCTGACAAATATTCACTCTTTCATTTTCAGAAGCAACATGCAAAGCTGTTTTTTTCTCACTATCTTTCAGGTTCGGGTCAGCCCCATTTCTTAGCAGCACCTGACAAATATCATGTTTGCCTTTTTCAGCAGCATAAAGCAAAGGTGTTTTCTCCTCACTATCTTTCAGATTTGGGTCAGCCCTATTGTCAAGCAGCAGCTGACAGATATCCAAACTTTCTTTTTCAGAAGCAACATGCAAAGCTGTTTTTTCCCCAATACATTTCAGGTTTGGGTCAGCCCCATTTCTTAGTAGCTTCTGACAAATATCATAATTGCCTTTTTCAGCAGCATAAAGCAAAGGTGTTTTTTTCTCAGTATCTCTCAGATTTGGGTCAGCCCCAGTTTTTAGCAGCAGCTGACAAACATACAATCTGTCTTTTTCAGAAGCATAATGCAAAGCTGTTTTTTCCTCACTATCTTTCAGATTTGGGTCACCCCAATTACGTAGCACCTTTTGGACAATTTTTAGTTTCGGGTGTTCTTTTGTAATCTCTTTTAATAAGTTGTAAAAGAAAAAACAATCAAATAGGGGAAAAAATGCTATTGAAACTTTTTTTAACGGCAATTTCCTGTCAATTACTTTCTGTAATTCACTTAAAACCATATTGTTTCAATATTTGATGTTCTACCTTTATAGTGACGTGTCGAGTTGTTTAAATGGAACAAAAAAAAAAGACTAATTTTAAAATTTTCAGATATTTTTCTGATTTGATTTAAAATATAATATTATTGTTTAAACACCATAAATATTTTTGCAGTTTTTATACTATCTTTAGGTATTCTGAAATCAATACCAAAATGTGTTTTTTTTTTAAATGGAAATATAAAACAATAATTATAGAGATACGTATTTTAAGAGTTAAGCCAAAAAAGTTTGATTCCAGGAGACAGTTATAAATTTCAACTGAGAGATTATTTAAACAGCTTTTGGAGAATTTTCGGTTTCGGGAGTTTTTTTGTAATCTCATTTAATAAGCTGTAAAAGAAAAAACAATCAAATAGGCGAAAAAATGCTATTGAAAATCTTTTCAACGGCCATATTCTGTCAATTTCTTTCTGTAATTCACTTGAGACCATATTGTTTCAATGTTTGAAGTTCTACTTTTATAGTCACGTGTCGAGGTGTTTAAATGGAACAAAAAAAGACTAATTTTAAAATTTCCAGATATTTTTCTGGTTTGATTTAAAAAATAATATTATTGTTCAGACACCATAAATATTTTTGCAGTTTTTGTACTACCTTTAGGTATTCTGAAATTAATACCAAAATGTGTTTTTTTTTATGGAAATATAAGACAACGTTAGAGAGGAACGTAATTTAAAAGTTAAGCCAAAAAAGTTTGGTTCAAGGAGACAATTATAAATTTAAACTGAGAGATTATTTAAAACTAATTTCAAAATTTTATAGTATTTTTCTAGTTTGAATTAAAAAATTTACATATTTCTGTAAACACCATAAATGTTTTTGCAGTTTATATAATAACCATAGCGATTCAGAAGGGAAAACTAAAATAAAAAAAAGAATTTTATTCAATGGAAATATAAAATTGGCTATAGAGATACTCACTATTTTAAATAACAAATACAGAAAAAAAACGTGAAGGGAATGAAGGAAATGTGTCAAGTTAATAATTGCAGCTGTTTATTCTTGAGATAGTTGCAAAAATTTTGCGCAGTTATTATGAAAAGAAACATCTGTAGGACGTTAGTAAGTAATTAATTAATAATTGATTTTTCTCTGACCAACATGTACAAATCATTAGTAACAGGTTTCAAGGAAGGAAAATATTACATAAAATGTCAACCAGAATTCAGATTTGCTCCCTTCCAATCATCAAAGTCAATCAATCAGTAATTTAATTAAAATATAAAAAACAAGTTTTTTTTTAGCTGAAAGTAGGGAGCGACATTAAAACTTAAAACGAACAGAAATTACTTCGTATATGAAAGGGGCTGCTTCCTCATCAACGCCCCGCTCTTTACGCTAAAGTTTGACTCTTTCTCTCAACTCTTCTTTTTAAAACAGTAAAAAACTTTAGCGTAAAGAGCAGGGCGTTAATGAGGAAGCAGCCGAAGTAATTTCTGTTCGCTTTAAGTTTTAATATCGCTCCTTACTTTCAGTTAAAAAAAATATTTTTTTTTATTTAATTTTTGAACGTTTAGAAGAGAAAGCGTTTAGAAGAGAAAGCGACCGGGACACAAGGAATGTTCGATTAGCAATCACCATCAACAAAGCACTGGGACACAAATGACGACCGGGACACAGGGGATATAAATGACCATCAGGACACTCAAAGAGAAATTACAGACCGGGACACCGGAACACAAATGACGAGCGGGACAAAAATGACGACCGGGACACCAGGACACAGAGAATATAAATGACGACCGGGACACTCAAAGAGAAACTACAGACTGTGACACCGGGACTCAGGGAGACTACAACAACGGGGACGCCGGGGGCAAAGGGGGATATTTAAATGACGACGGGGACACAGGGAATGTTCGATTAGCAATCACCATCAACAAAGCTCAAGGGCAATCATTAGAATAATGAGGCATAGATCTGAATACAGATTATTTTTCCCATAGACAATTATATGTTTCATGTTCAAGAGTCGGTAAACCTGACAATCTATTCATATACACAGACAATGGAACAACCAAGAATATTGTATATTCGCAAGTTTTACATAGTTAAATATATATATATATATATGTATATATATTCACAGTTGGGACACAGGGAAACAACTACAATGGCGCACACAAACATGACGTCAGTCGACACACACGTCCCAGTCGTCATTTTTATCCCGGTGTCCCAGTCTGTAATTTGTCTTTGAGTTTCCCGGTCGTCATTTATATTCCCTGTGTCCCGGTCTGTATATACATTTGTTTTTGAATTGGTACATGATGAAATAAATTTTTTGTTTTTTCCTTTTTTTTTAGTTTTTTTTTGGTTTTTATCTATTTTTTAGCTTTCTACTTTTTTTCTTTTTAGTTTTTTTGTATTTTTACCTTTTTTAGTTTTTTTTTATTTTTATTTTTTTTAGTTTTCTTTTTCTCCTTTATTTTTCAGTTTTTTTCCTTTTTTTAGTTTTTGCTTTTTCAGTATTTAGTTTTTTTTCTTTTTAGTTATTTTGCTGTTTTTACCCTGTTTTAGTTTTTTTTTTATTTTTTTTCTTTTTTAGTTTTTAATTTTTTACCTTTTTTAGTTTTTTTGTTTTTTAGCTTTTTAGTTTTTTTTTAGTTTTTTAGCTTTTTTAGTTTTTCTTGTAGTTTTTACCTGTTTTTTTTGTTGTTTTTTTTTAGTTTTTTTCTTTTTTAGCTTTTTTCCTTCTTTTGTATTAATGCTAAAGCCAAGGTTCGAACCTGGAACCTCTCGGACCTAGAACCTGGAACATAACGATTTACAAACTGAGCTACTGTATTTGTATCGGATTAACGACGCTTTTTGACTACTAAGGTCCCTGCGTCAGCCCTGTAGTGTATTCCTGCAGCATGGTTCGATCTCTGGGTCCCGTATTACCACGCTAAGGTCAAACCCACTGCGCCAACACAGGTTGAATTCGGCTTGAATTCGAGCTACTTCGGCTTGAATACATTCGTTTTTGAATTGGTATGTGATGAAACAATTCAGACGTCATATGCGGACAGTGACGTCACTCGACACACAGACAACTTATTTATATATATACTAGCTGTTGGGGTGGCGCTTCGCGCCACCCCAACACCTAGTTGGTGGGGGCGCTTCGAGCCCCCTCCAAGCCCCCCCCGCGCGCGTAAGTCGTTACGCGCCATAATAGTTACGCGCCATTGTAGTTGTGTCCCTATGTCCCACCTGTGAATATAGATAGATATATATATATATGGTTTTAACTACGTAAAACTTGCGAATATACAACATTCTTTGCTGTCCCATTGTCTTTGCATATAAATAGATTGTCAGGTTTACCGACTCTTGAACATGCAACACATAATGGTCCATGGGAAAACAATCTGTATTCAGATCTATACCTCATGATTCTAATGATTGCCCTTGAGCTTTGTTGATGGTGATTGCTAATCGACCATTCCCTGTCCCGGTGTCCCGGTCGTCATTTACATCCCCTTGTTTCCTCCGGTGTCCCCGTTGTAGTTGTGTCCCTGTGTCCCGGTCGTCATTTATATTCCCTGTGTCCCGGTCGTCATTTGTATCCCGGTGTCCCGGTCTGTATATACATTCGTTTTTTAGTTTTGTTTTTCTCCTTTATTTTTTTCCTTTTTTTTTCTTTTTTAGCTTATTTAGATTTTTAGATTTTTTAGTTTTTTTTTCTTTTTAGTTTTTTTGGCCCGGTCGTCATTTATATCCCCCTGTTTCCCCCGGTGTCCCCGTTGTAGTTGTGTCCCTGTGTCCCGGTCGTCATTTATATTCCCTGTGTCCCGGTCGTCATTTGTATCCCGGTGTACCGGTCTGTATATACATTCGTTTTTTAGTTTTGTTTTTCTCCTTTATTTTTTTCCTTTTTTTTTCTTTTTTAGTTTATTTAGATTTTTAGATTTTTTAGTTTTTTTATTAGTTTTTAGTTTTTTTTTTCTTTTTAGTTTTTTTGTAGTTTTTACCTTCTTTTTAGTTTTGTTAATTTTTTTTTTACTTATGTCCTGGTCGTCATTTATACTCCCTATGTCCCGGTGCTTTGTTGATTGCTAATCGAATTCAGTTTTTTTTTTAGTTTTTTATTGGTTTTTACCTTTATTTTAGCTTATTTTTCAGTTTTTTCCTTTTTTTTATTTTTTTTAGTTTTTAGTTTTTTTAGTTTTTTACCTTTTTTTAGTTTTTTTAGTTTTTTTAGTTTTTTAGCTTTTTTATTTTTTTTATTAGTTTTTAGTTTTTTTGTAGTTTTTGCCTTTTTTTTAGTTTTTTTAGTTTTTTAGCTTTTTTATTAGTTTTTAGTTTTTTTTGTAGTTTTTGCCTTTTTTTAGTTTGACAACTTATTTTTATATATATAGATAGTTTTTTTTTTTACTTATGTCCTGGTCGTCATTTATACTCCCTGTGTCCCGGTGCTTTGTTGATTGCTAATCGAACATTCCTTTTGTCCTGGTCGCTTTCTCTTTGAGTGTCGTCATTTATTAGTTTTTTCCTTTTTTTCTTTTTAGTTTTTTATTGGTTTTTACCTTTATTTTAGCTTATTTTTCAGTTTTTTCCTTTTTTTTAGTTTTTTTTTTATTTTTTATTTTTTTTATTTTTTTACCTTTTTTAGTTTTTTTAGTTTTTTTAGTTTTTTAGCTTTTTTACTTTTTTTATTAGTTTTTAGTTTTTTTTTGTAGTTTTTGCCTTTTTTTAGTTTTTTCAGTTTTTTTTTTAGTTTTTTATTGGTTTTTACCTTTATAGTTTTTTTAGTTTTTTAGCTTTTTTATTTTTTTTATTAGTTTTTAGTTTTTTTTGTAGTTTTTGCCTTTTTTTAGTTTTTTCAGTTTTGACGTCACCTGATCCAGTTTTTTCAGGTGACGTCAACTGACACATCCATCCACACATCCACAGACAGACAACTTATTTTTATATATATAGAAGATATATATATATATATATATATATATATATTATATATATATATATATATATATATATATATATATATATATATATTTATATATATATATATATATATATATATATATATATATATATATATATATATATATATATATTATATATATATTCATATATATATATATATATACATATATATATATATTACATATATATATATATATATATATATATATATATATATATATTATATATATATATATATATATATATATTATATATATATATATATACATATATATATATATGTATATATATATATATATATATATATATATATATATATATATATATATATATATATATATATATATATATATATATATATATATATATATATATATATATATATATATATATATATATATATATATATATATATATATATATAAACTATAATTTCAGTCCTACGATAGGGGTGTGGGCCAGAAATGATGTAATTTATGCTCTTGAAACATACTAAAAAAAAATAAGACGTCAGTCATAGGTTTTTTTTCAATAGGTTGTTATGTAATTTGCCTGTATCATAGACGCTAAAAAGATATAACCACTACTGAGGCAAATATGACATATGTATGCTCTTGAAATGGGGTCATATATATGACGTCACTCACGTCCTCCTCCCCCTCTCCATAATTAAGGCTCTTAGTGAATTTTCTCAAAACCCTGACCTTGCAAAAACCCTGACCTGATATATATATATATATATATATATATATATATATATATATATATATATATATATATATATATATATATATATATATAAATATTTATGTATAAATATATATATATATGCATATATATATATATACATATATATATATATATATATATATATATATATATATATATATATATATATATATGTATATATATATATATATATATATATATATATATATATATATATATATATATATATATATATATATATATATAAATATATATATATATATATATATATATATATATATATATATATATATATATATATATATATATATATATATATATATATATATATATATATATATATATATATATATATATATATATATATGAAAAGAGAAATCACCGATGCAACAGCACAAACACACACACAAAAAAAAAAGACAGAAGGAGAAAAGGAAGACTGTTTTCCTAAATTAGTGAATAATATAGACCAGCACTTGAATGAGGCCTCAACCCTACTCATCCATACAATCACATAGGTCAAACAGCATAGCCACACACAATCAACCATAAAGAATAAACCATGGACTGGCAGTCATGTCGTCAATAAGTATAAGTCGTCATTTACCAAACAATAGAAAAAATAATATAGACAAATAATTCAGAGGCAACACCCAACATAACGGCTCATCAGGAGATTACACTGGCCTATATAGGGTTTCACCACTCTAAATTCTCTATCCAGCACATTGTTGTGGCTACCACAGAATATCCATGGCATCCCCGCGTCAGGTATCACCCCCAAAATCATTCCTATGAAAAAAAACAGCAAATGTAAAACAACCAAGTAAAACCAAAACAAGCTTATCCTGTTAATATATCCCTCCCTTTAGCAACAATAGGTAAACTAAATATTATAAAATTACCAGATCACAAATATTAACACATTGCAAAAAACCTGAATGAACTAAACAATTATAGAATTCATCTTTACCATGTGGCTAATTTTTAAGAAAATCCGCAAAAAAACAATTATATATATATATATATATATATATATATATATATATTATATATATATATACATACATATATATACATATATATATATATATATATATATATATATATATATATATATATATATATATATATATATATTATATATATATATATATATATATATATATACGCGCGTATGTAGTTTTTTTTTGCTCTTGAATATAATTTTGTATATGTGTCTAGTTTTGTATGCTCTTGAAATATACTAAAAAAATATGACGCCAGTCATATGATTTTTTTTCAATAATGTGGTTCTTGTGTTATTTGTCTGTATCATAGTGTTTAAAAAGATACAATCACTACTTAGGCGAATTTGCCGTATTCATCGTCTTGAAAAGGGGTCAAATATATGACATCCCGCACGCCTCCTATAATTAAGGCTCTTAACGAATATTCTTTTTAGCCTATATAGATTCTTTTTTAGACAGGAAAATTTCCGGAAGACCGGAAATTTTCCGGTCTTCATATTCTTGAACTCGACAAAAATGTTTATGATTAGATATAACTATGATTAAAATTGTTGTTGCCACTGAGTTCCAACAATGAATTAACAGTTGTCGAGAAAAAAAATTGTTTAGTTAATTAATTAGTGGATTGTGCTGTGAGTGAATGTCAAAAGAGTTAAGTTGACCATTCAAAAAATGAAATCTATCGAACTCTACTTTTTTTTACATCTACCTATAGCACAAGCGACCAACCAACTGCCTCTTGTCTTATTTGAAAAAAAACTCCTAATTCGGAAGCAAAATAGTGTATTTTCGAAAAATAAATAAAAAGCAAAATAGTGTATTTCTTTGTGTTTCACTTATTTGAATACTTAATTATTACACCATTAATTATTATTATTTTCATATTACAGTGTAATATGAAAAAATAATAGAACTAAAATTAAACGTCAATAAATTAATGTAATTTCTATAAGGTCAATCACAAAATAGTCATGATTTTAATGTTAGGGATGGACTTGACGGATTGACATCAGATTATCAATATTTAGCCACGGATTTGTCAGGAATTACCACAAATCTCTCCTTTATGTAATATTCAATCTGCTTCTTGTTTTGTCAAAAGGTTCGTTACGAAAATAAAACTTATTTTTAACAAGATATGACAGGGAAATGCTATCAAAAGCTTTATCGGAATCCCCCGCAATCCAGGCATTTTTGGGGCAATTCTGCTTGCAGCCAAAACATTTGATGCCCTCTTTTTGAATCCAACCTTTGCTCTTTTCATCAAACAGATTTAGGATCGGTGGTGGCATTTCTATCGTTATCGTTCTATCGTTATCTATCGTATTAGGATCTTCAAATCATATTTTGAAGTTGTTCAATAAAAAAAGACAATCTTTTTCAAGTGAAAGTAGGGAGTAACATTATAAGTTAAAACGAACTGAAATTGTTTTGTATATGTGGTGGGCTGCGCCTCTTAAATAAGTCACTCTTTGCGCTAAAATATCTTAGAAATTTTAGAAAACACAAAATGTATTTTGAATTAGCATAAAAATTTGACTCTTTTGACGCGTCTATTTTTATACAAACTCTGTTTTCCAAATTCGGTAATTATTAAGCTGCTTCGCTCCTTACTTACAGTTTGTCATCACAAACTGTTTGATCATGATGCTTAGTTATCAACGTCTGTCTGAGTATCCTCTCAAAAATAATCAAAAAAAAAGCTTCAAGTTCTTGTGATTTTGTGAAATTAATTTATAAAATTTTTTTCACAAAACAAGTTTTTTACTACAGACACAAAACAAGAAATAAGCTAATTAGCAACACTTGCAACACTTATAAAGTGCAAATGACGCAGTCGACTTCATACTTTTACAGTTAGGAGATGGGGAAGCAGGCAGCAGCTACCATGGCATTCTTCTGCTGATAAGTTTGAAAATGTGCACTGAATAATATTCAACCTTCACTTTTACTTTTACTTTTTATGGCACTTGGTATCTACCAAGTGACATATAGCGATCGCAAATTCTGTCGGTCTGTCAGTCCCGGTTTTGCTAGCTTAGGCACTTCCAGATAAGTTAGGACGATGAAATTTGACAGGCGTACCAGGAACCTGACCATATTAAATTACTGCTACTACTACTACTACTCTTAAGTCACTGCAGCACCAAGCCGCCTCGGGCCAACACAGCTACGCACACTCCTCCAACCTAATCTATTCAAGACCTCCCTCTTTACACCCTCCCAGGAAGTTCCTATTCCCTTTAAATCTTTATTTATGACATCCTTCCAACCCAGACAAGGACGACCTGCTTTCCGTGTAGCCCTAGACGGCTGGCCAAAAAGCATAATCTTCGGCAATCTGTCATCCTTCATCCACAGAACTTGGCCTAGCCATCCCAACCTCTCTTTCATTATAGCCCTAGAAAGCGGGATGAACCACATTTTTTGTACAACCTACTGTTTGAAATACCATCAGTCAGCCGGGTACCCAGAACAATCCGTAGGCAATTTTTGTGGAAAACATCTTGTAAATTTTCATCTGCTTTTCGGAGCGCCCATGCTTCAGAGCCATATTTGACCACTGTCATCACCGTTGCTTCCCATATTCTAACTTGGTTTGCTAACTTATCTTTCTATTCTTCCAAACTTTTTTTTAACTGTGAAAATACCCTGAGCCTTAGCTATTCTACTTTTAACATTTTCACTGCTCCCGCCGTCTTTACTAACAATACTACCAAGGTAAGTGAAGCTGCCAGCCTGATCAATCTTTTCGTTACCCAACGTCACCTTTACGTCTTGACTTATTCCTAGCCTTAGTGACTTAGTCTTCTTCATATTAATTTTCAAGCCTGTTCTACCCTGAACTCGCAAAACCTTTAAAAATTCATTCATTTTGCTCACATTTTCATCTAATATGCTTAAATCATCAGCATAATATAAGTCTAGGAGCGTTTTTCCTCCCCATTTGATTCTGTGGTCTCCAATTGCCTTTCCTGTGCTCCTTAAGACGAATTCCATCAAAATGATCCATATAAAGGGGGATAGAACACAACCCTGGTTAACTCCTGATTTAATACAAAACCAGTTGTTAACCTCATTTTCTACCTAAACCGCAGCAGTATTATTCTCGTATATAGCACAAATCCCTAATGGATTTTTCTGGTATGTCATATAAGGATAAAACCTTCGCTAACGCTCTTCTTGCTGTTGATCGATAAAACTGAGGACCAAAGGTGTTTGACAACGAAGGGACTCAATTATTAACCTAAGAGTGAACATTTGGTCGACATATCCTTTACTTTTTCTAAAACCGCACCCTTAAAACTTTTCTTCCCTTAAAACTTTATCTACAGCATCTTTCAGTCATATCAGACTAAAATCTTGATAATTACGACACTCACTTGTTACCTTTCTTGTACAGTGGTTTAAATAAGGTTCTTAATGATATTTCATGCTTAGAAGGTTATCGTGTCTCAGAGCTCTTTTTTCGATCCTGACTGGATCTGGTGATATGGGGGGGGGATGGGTGGGGCTTAAAATCTTGGAAAACGCTTATAGTGGAGGGATTGGGATGAAACTTGGTGGGAAGAATTAGCAGAAGTCTTAGGTATGTGATTGACATAACCGGAACTGATCTACTCTATTTCGAGGAGCTGGGGGGGGGGGGGATTAATTCAGAAAATTTGAAAAAATGATGTATTTTAACTTACGGAGGAGTGATCGGATCTTAATGAAATTTCATATTTAGAAGGACCTCGTAACTCAGTCTCTTATTTTAAATCCCAACCGGATCCAGAGTCATTAAGGGGAAGTTGGGGGGGGGGGGTGGACCGCAAATTTTGGAAAACACTTAAAGCGAGGAGATCAGGATGAAACTTGGTGGAAAGAATAAAACGATTCCAAGATACGTGACTGACATAACAAGACCTGCTCTGGATCCGGTGACATTGGGGGAGCTGGGGGGGGGACCTAAAATCTTGGAAAACGCTTAGAGTGGAGGGATCAGGATGAAACTTGGCGGGAAAAATAAGCAGAAGTCCTAGATACGTGATTGATATAACCAGAATGGATCCACTGTAGTTGGAGGAGTCGGGGGGGGGGAGGGTTAATTCTGAAAAATTAGAAAAAAGAGGTATTTTTCACTTACGAAGGAGTGATGGGATCTTAATGAAATTTTATATTTAGAAGGACCTCGTAACTCAGATCTCTTATTTAAAATCCCGACTAGATCCAGTGTCATTTGGGGGGGGGGGGCATAGCGGGGGAGGGGAAATCTTGGAGAAAACGATTGGAGAGATCAGGATGAAACTTGGTGGGAAGAATAGAAACCTGACCATGATACGTGACTGACATAACCGGACCGGATCCACTATCTTTGGTGGAGTTGGGGGGGGGGGGGGAGTAATTCGGAAAAACTAGAAAAATTAGGTATTTGTAACTTACTTACGGGTGATCAGATCCTAATCAAATTTGATGTTTAGAAGGATCTTGTGGTTTAGAGGTGTTATTTTAAATCACGACCAGATCCGGTGACATTGGGGGGATATGCAGAAGGAAACCGGAATTCTTGGAAAACTTGAAAATTGTGGTATCTTTGTCTCACGAATGGGTGATCGGATCTTAATAGAACTTGATATATAAAAGGATCTTGTGTTTCAGATGTTCCATGTTCAATTCGAATCGGATCCGGAGACATCGGATCGAGGGGGGAAACAAAAATCTTGGAAAACACTTAGAGTGGAGAGATCGGGATAAAACTTGATGAGAAGATTAAGCACAAGCTATAGATACGTGATTGACATGATTGGAATGTCGGACATAATTGGAAAATCGGGATGAAAGATATAGATACGTAAGTTATAGAACTTGGTGGGTAGAATATGCAAATGTCGTAAATATGTGATTGATGTAACCGTACTGGATCCGCTCTCTTTGGGAGATTTAGGGGCTGGGGTTCAGTGTTTTGTCGAATTTGGTGCTTCTGGACGTGCTAGGACGATGAAAATTGGTAGGTGTATCAGGAAGGTGTACAAATTGACCTGATAAAGTCGTTTTCCCCGATTAGGCTATCTGGGTGGCTGAAGGGAATGGAAAAATTTGAAAAAATGAGGTATTTATAACTTACGAGTGGGTGATCGGATGCTATTGAATTTTGATGTTTAGAAGGACCTCGTGACTCAGAGCTCTTATTTTAATTCGCGACCGGCATTAAGCCTCTGATTTTCCTTTTAAATCAATCTATTGATTCTTAGAATTTTGCTAGAGCTCATACCGTATGAACTCTTGGCTCTTGGCTGTTTCGGCCTCGTTACAAGTGTCATATAAGCTCTTAGCTCTTGTTTAGTAGATACTGTGTTCTTGTAATTATAAGGTAAGGTCATTCAATCTTTGGACAAATCTGTCAAATGTGCCATGTCTAATTTTGATTTCATGAGGCTTTCTTTTAAATCTGAATCTTTACTTCCCAGAAGCTCTAAAACTAATTCAAAAATTGATTAATTTTTTTTAACTTGCGCTATTCGATAACTAGCGTACTCCAACATGTAAGGGCATTCATGTTGCCTCAGAAGTCTTCCTCAATGTGATCATTGTGTAAATAAATGCATATGCAGTGTATTACTTTTTATTTAGTTGACTGTATTAATAATAATTTTCAACTATTTGTGCAATCTATCAGCCAAATTTCTCGCTACTAGCGAGTTATGGTTACTGTTTTTTATGAGTATTACGAATAACAGACATTGAACTGCTTAAAATATTATCTGCCTACTCTGATAGATGAAGTCAAGCCTAAATTATAATTTTTCACTAACTAAAACAGATAAATTTCCGTTGACCCCTGCTCACGAATTGTAAATCTGTATTATTTTGTCATGTCAGCGTAGATATTTGTCGAGTCTTCCGTGGACTCCTGGGCTCCACCTGCACTACTTTCAAAAACACTGATTTAGAGCCTTAGTTTTGAAAAAAAATTGTGTGAATGACTTCTCATTCATATGCATTTAAAGTCCAAAAAAGATACATGATATTATTGCAATGACGTCATAACTTGTATAAAACGTGTTGTATTCATACAAAAATTTTTGTTAGCATAAATAATACCAGGCGGATGAACCGAAAAAATATACCGAGTTAATGGCCATTTGACCTTCCTTTTGGTGAATACTTGTAATATTTTTTTGGAAACAAAATTTAAATATCGTAGCTGGGGCGGAGCATCAAGATTTTAGATTGTTAGCCGGTTTAAAGGCTTAATTTTGGAGAAAAAATTATTTTTTATATGAACGATATCACATTTGTTTGCATATCTATTCATTCTGTTTCCATTATTAGTATTAATAATTCTGCTTAGTGCAATGGATAGCGATTCCGACTTCTAAGGTCCGAATCTTCTACGGCCCGACTTCTAATCCGACTTCTAATGCCCGAGGGGCGCAGATCCAAATCTTGGAGTAGTCGAGTTTTTCTTTGATTTGTTTTTCCATTGTAAAATATTTCTGAGATATTTATGTGAATCACGTCACAAATACTTGGAATTGTTATAATAAATTTCGATGAAGACGAGTGTTTGTACTAAATATTTTCTAACTACGCTATAGTTCAATTTTATTTTCGATAGCAAAGAACAATGTGTCAAGATAGAAATTTAAAGAAATGTCTTTATGTTTTCATCAAGCGAAGCTCTGTTACCTGGGACCTCTATATTTAATGCAGCTCTCAAACTTGAATTAGTAAGCATTAAAAGCTCTCGAGATGAGCTACAAAATACTCCTAGTTTGAAACCTGGTGTAAATTGAGCAAGTATTGGATAAATCTTTCTGTTCTTTGTTCGAAAAGTCGCCTCACATGAAATGGATCTATCTCCATATCATCATCATTTGTACCCGTTAGTTTGGGCAGATGTCTCTGAGACTTTTATGCGAGATGCTTGTACACTTCTTGGACTAAGTATTGACAGTCCATTAGCTGTTTGGTAAGTTTGGTTTATTCTTTGAAAAACAAGGCCGCATCCAGTTGGAAGGGGGAGAGGGTGGAGGAAGTGGAACCCACTCCCCAATTGTTTGTCTCGTAAAAATGTAACAAAAATGAATATAAACAAATTTTCGATGTGTTTTTTAGAGTTTTGTTAACCCCCCCCCGATAAAAAATCCTTTTGTAAGCCCCATCAACCCCCCCCTCGAAGAAAATTCCTGGATACGGCCCTGTCAGAAAATATTATGTCCAAGGGCCTCTTAACTTAACTAGAATAAATAGGTTGATAAAATCAGTGCCATCAATAAAAGTAGCACAAAACCATAAAGTGGCTAAGTCTATTTGGGCTGAATATTTTGTAATTGAGTAATTTTTGTTGAAGTGCTATACATTACATTGGCTTAGAATATGCGCTTTTAAATCATGACACATTCCGCCGTTTGCTGTTTTTTTTGGGGGGGAGGTGGATATGGAAGGTGGTTTCTAGGGTATGCGTGCCTCTACCCTGGAAGATCGAAAGTTTTTCTAAATATAGGAATTAGAGGGCCAAAAATACCGGTGGGGGGATAAAGTTTTGTTGATTTACATCTTCAATCATTAGTTTTGTTGATGCCCATCTCCAAATTATCTAATGCAAAAAAATCTACAGTTTGGTCTTAAAATTGCCTTGTAATGGTTACATCTTCAAGTTATTAAATACAAAAAAATATACGGTTTGGTCTTAAAATTAGGCTTGTAATGGCTTCATTTCGAATTATTGAATGAAAAAAATCTATGGTTTGGTCTTAAAATATCCTTGTAAGGGCTACAGCTTCAAATCACGTCTTGAAATTATTAAATACAAAAACTCTATGTTTGGGTCTTAAAGTTGTTTTGTAACGGCCATATCTCTAAATTACATCTTCAAATTATCAAACAGTTCGTGGTAACGAACTGTAGAAAGGAGGCTCAATATTAAACGAAACTCTAGAAAATGGAATTTTGATACATCAAAAGAATTGGATTTTTATGCTGATTTCAAAAAGAAAAATTTTATCAAATTTAGTCTTGCCCATCAAAAGTTACGACCTTGAGTAAATTTGCCTTTTTTTGGAAAATAGGGGGAAACACCCCCTAAAAGTCATGGGATTAACAAAAATCACACCATCGCATTCAGCGTATCAGAGGACCCTACCGTAGGAATTTCAAGCTCCTTTCTACAGAAATGAGGAACTGAGTATTTTTTGCCAGAAGACAGATCACGGGTGCGTGTTTGTTGGTTTGTTTTTGTTCCCAGGGGTGATCGTATCGACCAAGTGTTCCTAGAGTGTCGCGAGAGGGCTCATTCTACTAGAAATTAAAAGTTTTAGTGCCCCTCTCAAGTGACCAAAAATTGGAGGGCACCTAGGCCCCCTTCCATGCTAATTTTTTTCCCAAAGTCAACGGATCAAAATTTTTAGATGGCCATTTTGTTCAACGTAGTCAAAAAACATAATAACTATGTCTCTGGGGCTGACTTACTCCCCCTAGTCCCCGGGGAAGGGGCTGCAAGTTACTAACTTTGACCAGGGCTAACAAACAGTAATGGTTATTAGGAAGTGTACATACCTTTTCAGGGGAATTTTTTGGTTGGAGGGGGGAGGGGTTGAGGGGAAAGGCTACGCGAGAGAATCTTCCCTTGGAGGAATTTGTCATGGGAGAAGAGAAATTCCATGAAGGGGTGCAGGATCCTCTAGCATTATTAAAAAAAAAACAATGAAAAAATAAATATGAATAAGTTTTCTCAACTGAATGTACGGGCCAGAATTAAAACTAAAATGAACAGAGATTATTAAACATATGGGGGGTTCATCTCCTCCTAAATACCTCGCTCTTTACGCTAAAGTATTTTTAGTAATTTTAATCATTTATTCTACAGCCTTTGTGATTCAGGGGTCATTCTGAAAGAATTTGGACAAAATTAAGGCTGTAGTTTAAAGAGCGAGGTATTAACGAGAAGGCAAACCCCCTCATATACATAATAAAAAATATACGAATATAGGAGTTGGTTACGTAAGTTAATTTGTAAGTTGCGTATATTTGTTTCTAATAAAAACGCTCGTTAAAAACTAAAAATGTATAGTTGCCTTTTTAAGTAACCGATAAATTTGAGGGCTACTAGGCCTCCTCCCCCACACTTTTTCCCAAAATCGTCTGATCAAAAGTATGAGAATGCCATTTAGCAAAAAATAATCCACAAATTTTGTTTTAATTATTTGTTTGCGGAGAACCAAAATCAAGCATGCATTAATTCGTTCAGAAATTAATTTAAAAAAAAAACAAGTTTTTTTTTTAACTGAAAGTAAGGGGCGACATTAAAACTTCCTCCTCAGCACCCCGCTCTTTATGCTAAAGCTATTTACTGTTTTATAAAGCAGAATTGAGAGAAAGAGTCAAACTTTAGATAAAGAGTGGGGTGATGAGGAGGGAATGGCCCCTTTCATACACAGAGTAATTTCTGTTTGTTTTAAGTTTTAATGTCGCTCTTTACTTTCAGTTAAAAAAACTTATTTTTTTTATTGAATTAAATACAGAAGATCTACGATTCGGTCTTAAATTACCTTATGACGGCTAAAGGAACGCTCCGCATCCACTGATATAATGGGTGCATACTTGAAACAGTAGCTACACCATCTATTTTGGTCATTTCTTGAGAATGGAGCTTTGTTATGGAGTGTGTTAAAAAACAATCATTTGAAGAAACGTAAGCGAAGTTAGTCTTTAGAGTGAGTTGTTCCATTATTGCTTTAACTTGTTCTATTGCCATAGCCGAGGATGATTCTAATTCAGAGAACATTTTTAATTGAGGCAACAAATCGGGATCGTGGGATACAAGCTCAATTGTCAAGAAGTTCGTCGGTTTCCACGTCTTTAGGAGAAATTATAAAAATAGAAAACTCAGAAGGTAATTAATTTTGTGAAGGGTATAATTGGACTCTCACAGTCTTTGTTGTGTTTGAATTTGTGGTTGTGTTTTGATATTGTTGACTGTTGTGTTTATCGAAACACCCCTTAAAAGTCATAGGATCTTAACGAAAATCACACCAACGCATTCACCGTATCAGAGAACTCTATCGTAGGAATTTCAAGCTCTTTTCTACAGAAATGAGGAACTTAGTATTTTTTGCCGGAAGACAGATCAAGGGTGCGTGTTTGTTTGTTGTTGTTATTTTTCCAGGGGTGATCATATCGACCAAGTGGTCCTAGAATGTCATCTTTTCCACATCTTTTCCACAAAAATAATAATTTAGTGCTTCTGTTCAAAACAGCAATCGAATTGTTGCCTACTGATACGCATAAAATTTTTATTTCTGCTGACAAAGCGCCTACTGCTGAACATGTGCGTAGATACAATGCTCCAACTATCAACGATGTGGCAATCGTTAAGGTCGGTGATCAGTTCTTACCTGAGTTATTATTCTTTATAGGACAAAACAATCAGTTGACAAGAATTGCTGAAACTCATCGATGCTACGATGCCCTACAATCTCCGCATATGACGTCACTATAAGTATAAACAGCTTTGTGTATGACGTCATTATAGGTATATAAGGGGGCGATTCAAAGAGAAATTTCAGTATAAATCCTACAATGGCAGAAGAAACAGACGAGGAAGCTCCTCAATGAGTTAATTCAAAAAGAAATTTTAGTATAAATCCTACAATGGCGGAAGAAACTGCCGAGGAAGCTGCTCAAAGAATTAATGCCAAAAGGTTTGTGGCTAATAGAGAAAAGTAAAAAAAGAAGGCATGCTGAAAAATCCCAACAACGCCTAGCTGTTTGGTACGCCCATTTTTAGTTGTAGCACGTGTGGTGGAAATCCTGAAAGATCCACGGAATTTAAAAATTCAGATGGATAATTAACCACTTCATTTGGTTCCAAAACTGTGTCGACTGACTTGTAAAGGACTGCCTGGTCTCGAATCTTGGTCAAAACAATATTGTTGATTTCGTGGACGTCTATATTATTGGGTGCGAGAATCGTTCTTTCACTTAGCCATTTATTATTTTTATAATTTTTTAGAATATTCGGAAATACTTATTCAATCAATTCATTTTTGGACGTCACTAAATTACAGAAATCAGCAGGTAGTTGTATACGTCCTGAAATTGAGTCTACTGGGAGCTTTCCGTTTCCAATTGCCAGCAATTGATCTGAAAAAGTTTGACCAGAGTCATCATTTTGCAATCGGACACGCATATTTGTAGTTAATTTTAATGTTTTTACGTGTGCCCATAAATTAGAATTTTTCAGGCAAGCATTCATTTCGTCTGCAGGAGTTGATCTAGGTATTATAGGTAATGTTTGCCTGAAATCTCCCACAAGCAATATTAATGTGCTGCCAAAGGGTTTCGACTTCCCTCGCAAATCTTTCAAGCATTGATCCAGAGCCTCGAGGGATTTTTTGTGTGCCATTGTGCACTCATCCCAAATAATAAGTTTGCATTGCTGCAATACTTTACCCATCCCAGATAATTTGGAAATATTGCACGTGGGGTTTCTGTAGAATGCAAATTCAGAGGCAATTTCAAGGCGGAAAGAGCAGTTCTTCCACCAGGCAGCAATGTTGCGGCTATTCCGGACGACGCAATTGCCAACGCTATATCATTTTTTGATCGAATTGATGCCAGAATCAGTTTTATCACAAACTTTTTACCAGTACCTCCTGGCGCATCCAAAAAGAAAATTTCTCCAACGTTGTTATCGACACAATGCATTATCGTATCATAAATGTCTTTTTGTTCTTACGTTAACTTGGAAATGTTATTTTGTACATACGACAATAGATCACTCATACTGTAACTTTGTTCACGATCCAATTCTACACATGTCGAAACAGCAGCGATACGGTTAGGTGAAGGCATTCCCAAATCCTGAAGAGGTTTGTTTGCCATACGTACGCACAAATCTTCTATAATAACTAAAGTGTAGTTATAAATTTCTGATGTAAAATCAAAAGTCATATCTGACGTCTCTAACTGTTTTCGATGGAGTATATCTTCGGACATTTTTGACTTATATTTTTCCTGTAACTCTGTAGGAGCTGATGGAGAGCAAGTTGTTAAAATGATGCCAAACAGTGCACGAATTTGACTTAGGGTTGACGTTTCGCACGCGTCATTGATGCAGTTATCCCAATGTTGGTCATTCTCCAATAAATTCAGAGCTTGGCATTCACTACGGTAAGTGTCATGTATAGTACCGTTTACAGTTCTCAAATACTCAAAGGATATCGGACCGGGTACATTTACCAAAAGCAGGCGTAGAAAGAAGCATTCATGTTGAATGGGGTGAACGGTGTAGAGTCTTCCTATCCTGGTATCTTTGAAGATGGTAGGTTGCCCGTCGACTGACTTACCCTGTTTTCGACGTTCAAATACTTTATTTTTAGTATTCCACGTGTAATAAGAAGGCACTTCTGTATACAGCAGTTTTTTTGCAAAGGAATCATTTTTGCAAAGCGAAAAGAAAGCGGTTAACTTTGTATCCGGTGGATTCAGGGCTCTTTGTTGCACGTTGGTTTCCGAGAAATAAACACGTTGACCATTCTTCAAATGTACCGCTAAGTGAACAACAGCTGGACTACGTTCATGTATCGGAAATGAAAGAATTCGCCAAACAGCTTCATTACTGCTTATGTATCTTCCAGCCTGATATTTTACGATTTAGTCGATATCTTTGATTTCGGGCTGCAAGCCAAAAACTGCCATGTCACTGCCTTTGTTGACGTATTTACATATGTATTTGATTGCCTTTACGGAGTTACAGTATTCAACGTTTATGTGTGCATTAAATGTTTTTGATAATAATGGGGAATATGGAACAACCCACTGGTTATCTACTTCGATGGTGGTACCGTTACGCTTCTTTATTATTGCTGTTTTACCGCCATCTTCAGTATATCTTCTTCTATATTGTGGGTAACCATCATTGCCAGTAATTGTGTTGGATACTAAAAGTCGAGGAAATTGCTTTGTGCACCTTCCTTTGGCCATGCATGGTGAATTTTTGTTCAATGCACCGCAAGGTCCATGTATCATATTTTTTACAATAATATCATGTAACCCCTTATCGACATTTTCATCAGGTATTTCAGCGGAAATCACATCATCAATTTTGTTCGAAGAAGTTTTTTATGTAGCCAGATTAGTATATGTGCGTGTGGCAAACCTCGTTTTTGCCATTCCACTGAGTACATCCAGCATCGCACTGACACAAACATTTCAAGTTTTACTATGTAGTTTATCAGTGATTTCAACTTTTGCCGGAAGACACGGGCCGTAATGTCATGTCTATGAACCGCCGATTGTCCTTGAAGTAAAAGCTGCAGTATCTCGTCCCAAGATGAATTACATGTAAATGTAATAAATAAATCTGGACGACCATAGAGACGAACATACGCAATAGCATCTAGCATATTCATGCATATAACGGGGACTGCCAGCATATGACGAAGGTAAAATTATTAATCTTCCAACGTTTGTGGTATTACCGTCATTTATAACTGCATCTCGAAAATGAATGTATTGTTCAGAGCGGAGCTTGGTCTGATTCAGGTGGATATATAGCAAACGTTCTGATTCAATTTTAGCATACATATCAACGACGAATTGGTGAAACAATTCACAGCATTTTAAAATATAATTTTCTTCATCCTGCCGAATCATTAGTCTATAGGAATAATAATGCATTGCACTGCATTTCTTATTCATTTCTTTGTTAGTCGCTGGATTCATCAATTTAATATTAAAGTGATAGCCGTCGGCTCCATCCCTAAAAATGATAGGAGTCAGCGGAAATAACAATTTTATGCATATCAGTAGGCATCAAATCGATGGCTGTTTTGAACAGACGCACTAAATTATAATTTTTGTAGAAAAGATGTTGCAATTGGGAAACGATTGTCCTTTCAACATTGGGAGAAATTTCGCAACGTACATTCAATTCAGAATTGAATGTCTATCACTGATGAAGTACAATTGTAAAAATTTATGATTCTCGCCTGAGAATGGTAGAAGGGACCCTGCTCTATGATAAATTTGCCCTTTTACTTTGAAAGTAGACATAAATTGATCTGGATTTTCGATTTGGGCTCCAAACGATGTCATTTGGAAACATGAGTTATATTTTCTGATTTGTGACAAAAAACGCTTAGATTCTGACGTAGTTCCAGTAAAGAAAGTCTTCAATGGCTCTGGTGGTGCAGCCAATAGAGGAAGTTTAACTTTTCCTGAGGCGCAACACATTCCCATTGTTTTACCATTGAATTTCATGGCCTTGCAATAGGGACAAATTTTAGACATAGTCCCGATTTGAACACATCTACTCAAGCTATAATCATCGACTGGGCTGTACCTGAATGCCAGGCGATAATTTTCAGGTTGCTCTGATTCCTCGGCACGCTTTCTTTTGGCTTTATCTTTTGAAGCCGCAAGCCTGTTTTCACGTTGTTCTTGTGATTCCTCGACACGCCTTCGTTGACGGAAATTGAACATTCCTAATCTGGCATTATCTCTTGAAGCCGCAAGCCTGTTTTCACGTTGCTCTTGTGATTCCTCGCCACGCTTTCTGTTCTTACCTTCTCTATCAGCCGCAAGCCTGTTTTCTTGCTGTTCTTGTGATTCCTCGATATGCTTTCTTTTTTTATTTTTTCTATCAGCCGCAAGCCTATTTTCACACTGTTGTTGTGGTTCCTCGTCACGCTTTCTTTTCTTACTTTCTCTATCAGCCGCAAGCCTGTTTTCTTGCTGTTCTTGTGATTCCTCGCCACGCTTTCTTCTCTTACTTTCTCTATCAGCCGCAAGCCTGTTTTCTTGCTGTTCTTGAGATTCCTCGGCACGCTTTCTTTTCTTACTTTCTCTATCAGCCGTAAGTTTTTTGGCATAGACTCTTTGAGCAGCTCTTTAAGCACTTTCAACATAATTATTCCAAGTAGACATCTTCTAATTTTTACTAATTCGTGACGAGTTGAAGTCACGCGTTGAATAGCAGGAACCTAACAAAAAACAAAACTAATTCTAAAATATTCAGGTAATTTTCTATTTTGAAATAAAATATATATATATATATATATATATATATATATATATATATATATATATATATATATATATATATATATATATATATATATATATATATATATATATATATATATATATATATATATATATATATATATATATATATATATATATATATATATATATATATATATATATATATATATATACGTTGTGTGTCTGTTGCCATTGTACGCTCTTCAGTCATTTTACAATTAAACATTTTTCCGTCCACGATCTTCTTACAATTAAGAATTTGTCTAAGAACGATTTTCTTAAATACTTTTAATGACCTCTTCGTCATAACGAACATGATGACAACTAACTTCATTACGACAGGACGACATGATGACATGACGTAACTCGAAAGTTGTGTGTCTGTTGCCCTTGTAGGTTCTTCAGTCATTTTACGATTAAATATTTTTCCGTCCACGATCTTCTTACAATTAAAAACTTGTCTTTGAACGATTTTCTTAAATACTTTTAATGACGTCATCGTCATAACAAACATGACGACAACTAACTTCATGACAACCTGACGACTTGATGACATGACGTCACTCGAAAGACAGACAGACAGACATAACACACAAACAACTTATATATATATATATATATATATACTAGCTGTTGGGGTGGCGCTTCGCGCCACCCAAAAACCTAGTTGGTGGGGCGCTTCGCGCCCCCCAAGCCCCCCCGCGCGCGTAAGTGGTTACGCGCCATATTAGTTATGCGCCATTGTAGTTGTGTCCCTGTTTCCCACCTGTGAATATAGATAGATTTATATATGTGTTTCAAACTACGTAAAAATTGCGAATAAACAACATTCTTGGCTTTCCCATTGTCTGTGCATATACAAAGCCGTATGTACTAATAATGACGTCATATGCAAACGCTCTTTTTACAAACAAACAAACATGCATCCACACAACTCGTTTTTATATAGATAGATAGATAGATAGATACAATACAGATTAACTGCGTGAAACTTGCGAATATACAACATTCTTCGCTGTCCAATTGTCGCTGCATATAAATACATTGTCAGGTTTACCGACCCTCGAACATGCAACGTACAATTGTCCATGGGAAAAACAATCAGTATTAAGATCTATACCACATTTTTCTAATGATTGACCTTGAGCTTTGTTAATGGTGATTGCAAATACTAATCGAATTGGGAATTGCAATCTTTTAAATTGAAAAAGCAGATCCGTTGGAATCATGGGAATGCGAGGAATAAGAACAGCCTCACCCTCATAAGGCCCTGTCAAGATTGTGGCCTCTATTAGGTTTTCCATTGTTTTTTTTACGGCAAGTCGCGTGCCATTGCAAAGCTTTGGTGGGTTGATATTTCTTAAAAGTATTATTGGTACGCCTATTTTTAGTTGTAGCACGTGTGGTGGAAACCCTGAAGGATCTATGGAATTTAAAAATTCAGATGGATAATTAACCGCTTCATTTGGTTCCAAAACTGTGTCGACTGACTTGTAAAGGACTGCCTGGTCTCGAATCTTGGTCAAAACAATATTGTTGATTTCGTGGACGTCTATATTTTTGGGTGCGAGAATCGCTCTTTCACTTAGCCATTTATTATTTTTATAATTTTTTAGAATATTCGGAAATACTTTTTCAATCAATTCATTTTTGGACGTCACTAAATTACAGAAATCAGCAGGTAGTTGTATACGTCCTGAAATTGAGTCTACTGTTTGACCAGAGTCATCGTTTTGCAATCGGACAAGCATATTTGTAGTTAATTTTAATATTTTTACGTGTGCCCATAAATTAGAATTTTTTAGGCAAGCATTCATTTCGTCTGCAGGAGTTAAACTACGTAAAAATTGCGAATATACAACATTCTTGGCTTTCCCATTGTATCTGCATATACAAAGCCGTATATACTAATAATGAAATCATATGCAAACGCTCTTTTTACAAACAAACAAACATGCATACACACAACTCGTTTTTATATAGATAGATAGATAGATAGATACAATACAAATTAACTGCGTAAAACTTGCGAATATACAACATTCTTCGCTGTCCAATTATCACTGCATATAAATAGATTGTCAGGTTTACCGACCCTCAACCATGCAACGTACAATTGCCCATGGGAAAAACAATCAGTATTAAGATCTATACCACATTTTTCTAATGATTGACCTTGAGCTTTGTTAATGGTGATTGCAAATACTAATCGAATTGGGAATTGCAATCTTTTAAATTGAAAAAGCAGATCCGTTGGAATCATGGGAATGCGAGGAATAAGAACAGCCTCACCCTCATAAGGCCCTGTCAAGATTGTGGCCTCTATTAGGTTTTCCATTGTTTTTTTTACGGCAAGTCGCGTGCCATTGCAAAGCTTTGGTGGGTTGATATTTCTTAAAAGTATTATTGGTACGCCTATTTTTAGTTGTAGCACGTGTGGTGGAAACCCTGAAGGATCTATGGAATTTAAAAATTCAGATGGATAATTAACCGCTTCATTTGGTTCCAAAACTGTGTCGACTGACTTGTAAAGGACTGCCTGGTCTCGAATCTTGGTCAAAACAATATTGTTGATTTCGTGGACGTCTATATTTTTGGGTGCGAGAATCGCTCTTTCACTTAGCCATTTATTATTTTTATACTTTTTCAATCAATTCATTTTTGGACGTCACTAAATTACAGAAATCAGCAGGTAGTTGTATACGTCCTGAAATTGAGTCTACTGGGAGCTTTCCGTTTCCAATTGTCAGCAATTGATCTTAAAATGTTTGACCAGAGTCATCGTTTTGCAATCAGACACGCATATTTGTAGTTAATTTTAATATTTTTACGTGTGTCCATAAATTAGAATTTTTCAGGCAAGCATTCATTTCGTCTGCAGGAGTTGATCTAGGTATTATAGGTAATGTTTGCCTGAAATCTCCCGCAAGCAATATTAATGTGCTGCCAAAGGGTTTCGACTTCCCTCTCAAATCTTTCAAGCATTGATCCAGAGCCTCGAGCGATTTTTTGTGTGCCATTGTGCACTCATCCCAAATAATAAGTTTGCATTGCTGCAATACTTTACCCATCCCAGATAATTTGGAAATATTGCACGTGGGAGTTTCTGTAGAATACAAATTCAGAGGCAATTTCAAAGCGGAATGAGCAGTTCTTCCACCAGGCAGCAATGTTGCGGCTATTCCGGACGACGCAATTGCCAACGCTATATCATTTTTTGATCGAATTGATGCCAGAATCAGTTTTATCACAAATGTTTTACCAGTACCTCCTGGCGCATCCAAAAAGAAAATTTCTCCAACGTTGTTATCGACACAATGCATTATCGTATCATAAATGTCTTTTTGTTCCGACGTTAACTTGGAAATGTTATTTTTTACATACGACAATAGATCACTCGTACTGTAACTTTGTTCACGATCCAATTCTACACATGTCGAAACAGCATTGATACGGTTAGGTGAAGGCATTCCCAAATCCTGAACAGGTTTGTTTGCCATACGTACGCGCAAATCTTCTATAATAACTAAAGTGTAGTTATAAATTTCTGATGTAAAATCAAAAGTCATATCTGACGTCTCTAACTGTTTTCGATGGAGTATATCTTAGGACATTTTTGACTTATATTTTTCCCATAACTCTGTAGGAGCTGATGGAGAGCAAGTTGTTAAAATGATGCCAAACAATGCACGAATTTGACTTGGGGTTGACGTTTCGCACGCGTCATTGATGCAGTTATCCCAGTGTTGGTCATTCTCCAATAAATTCAGAGCTTGGCATGTACTACGGTAAGTGTCATGTATAGTACCGTTTACAGTTCTCAAATACTCAAAGGATGTCGGACCGGGTACATTCACCAAAAGCAGGCGTAGAAAGAAGCATTCATGTTGATTGGGGTGAACGGTGTAGAGTCTTCCTATCGTGGTATCTTTGAAGATGGTAGGTTGGCCGTCGACTGACTTACCCTGTTTTCGACGTTCAAATACTTTATTTTTAGTATTCCACGTGTAATACGAAGGCACTTCAGTATACAGCAGTTTTTTTGCAAAAGAATCATTTTTGCAAAGCGAAAAAAAAGCTGTTAATGTTGTATCACCGTCAAAGCAAAAATGACGACAACTAACTTCATGACGTCAGTCAACACAGAAACATGACGTCACCTGACAGACAGACAGACACACAGACAGACAACTTGTTTTTATATATATAGATATATATATATATATATATATATATATATATATATATATATATATATATATATATATATATATATATATATATATATATATATATATATAGCGCGTAACGACTTACGCGCGGGGGGGGGCTGGGGGGTGACACTCCGGATTTTGTTCCCGATCAATAAAATGAATAAATAAAAAATTAACAGTTGGAAACTATCCACAGTTCATTAACCAAGTAAGATATTCTCATTAAAAAAGTAAGAATATTCCTAGTAAATATATTGTCAAAATGAAAAAAAAAATATTTTGAGTATCCCGAATAATCGAATATTCCCTTTGTCCCGGTCGTCATTTGTGTCCCGGTGTCTCAGTCTGTAATTTCTCTTTGAGTGTCCCGGTCGTCATTTATATTCCCTGTGTCCCGGTCGTCTTTTGTGTCCCGGTGTCCCGGTCTGTAATTTCTCTTTGAGTGTCCCGGTTGTCATTTATATTCCTTGTGTCCCGGTCTGTAACGTCAGAAAGTCTTCATTGGCTCAGGTGGTGTAGCCAGTTGAGGATGTTTAACTTTTCCTGAGGTGCAACACATTCCCATTGTTTCACCTTTAAATTTCAAGGCCTTGCAATAGAGACAAATTTTAGACATACTCCCAATTTGAACACATCTACTCAAGCTATAATCATCGACTGGGCTGTACCTGAATGCCAGGCGACAATTTTGACGTTGCTCATGTGATTCCTCGGCACGCTTTGACATGATCCTCCTTTTTCTAGGTTTGCTACCTAGCGCTGCAACCTGGATTTTTATGGGATCTCATCGTCTCTTGCTAGATTGATGGCTACCCTTGCAACCCGGAAAACCAATGAGTCAGTTAGCTAGTGAAGTCACACAGCTGGCTTGGTAAATTCTTTATGCCTTATGTCCTATTTTCAATCACTTATTTATCCTAGGTTTTGCACTAGTATCAAACTTAAACTCCTTAAAGCCATTAATTGGCTAGAATAAGAGGTCAAATTTCTACTAAGCAGTGAGTACTTTAATGAGAGACAGTTTGAGCCCATTTGAATGGACAACGTAATTGACGTCTGGTGTAATACCAGCATTGTGAATACACGAATAATTAAATTATTTCTTTGCAACAACACTAAATAGTGCCTCAAATGGGGACGGATGGCACTTTCTATCTGCAGCACAATCATCTTCACTTAAAAGAATTTTGAGCTTTGCCTTTACATAGCAGTTCCAAGAACTACTGGTCAATAATCACAAGGTTAAAAAGGCATTTGTCAGGACTCTAGAGCGAAATTTAACTGCCAAGCAAATCACATCGATATCAATCATAATCGGGGAAAATAGTTCTAAAATCTCATGGCATGAAACGCATTATCTCGTCAGAAAGTTTTGCCTTGTTTGCTAGAAGATATTCAGAAATATATGAATATATGTCATTAACATTACAGTACGCTAACATTAAGGGCGTGTCATTTTTTGATGTTAAACAATTTATTTCTGCACCATTTGAAGCTAGCAACTGACAAATATCTAGCTTATTGTATCTAGCAGCATAATGTATAGGCGTCCATTTATAATCATCCAGGGCAATCACAGCTGCACCACTTGAAATTAGCAACCGACAAATTTCTAGGTTGCCGTATCTAGCAGCTGAATGTAAAGGCGTCCACTTTGAAGCATCCAGGGCATCCATAAGTGCACCACTTAAAAGCAGTAGATGACAAATTTCCAGTTCACCGTCTTTAGCGGCATAATGTAAAGGTGTACACTGGGACTGATCAAACTCTAAGTTGGGGTTTGCACCCTGTTCTAACAGATATTTGGTCACGGATACTTCCCTTTCAATCACAGACCAACCTAAAGGTGTGCCCCCATCGCTGGTAAAGGCATCTACAGTTGCACCATTTGAAACCAATAACTGAGAAATTTCTAGATTACCTTTTATAGAAGCATAATGTAAAGGTGTCCAATGGCTACGGCTTAGCTTCAAATTAGGGTTTGCATTCAGTTCTAAAATATATTTAGTCAAAGATAGTTCCCCTTTACTCACAGCAAAGTATTAAGCTATACTTTGCTTTAGTCTACCGCATTTATAGCTGCACTTTTTGAAACCAACAATTGACAAATTTCTAGGTTACCTCTCCTAGCAGCATAATGTAAATGTGTCCAATGGTTTCCCCATTCTGTCTAATTAGGGTTCGCATTATTTTCGAAAAGTAACTGACACATATTTAGGCTATTGTTCATAACAGCATGGTGCAAAAGCGATAGTCCACAACAGCGTGATCCATTCGGGTCTGCTCCATTCTTTAAGTGATATTCTACCATTTCTATATTATCTTTCAAAACATCCTTTACAAAATTCACATTGGTAAAATCGAGAAAACACTGTCTACATCTTAAATGAACCATATTTGATCTTTTTATATGCGTTTTATCAATCTAAGATGCAGATGAATACTGAAGATGCTCTTTGCACCGTCTTCTCCTTCTATAGATCTTCAAAACTCTTCGTAGAAATCGAGGATGTCAAAGCAAACGAAGACAAATGCTTTGTAAATAAACAAAAATTAAAATGCATTTAATAAAGATAAGCATACAATGTACTAGATTTTTTTTCAATGTGAAAAACTGTTAGTACATAGTGACATAATTTAGCATCCTATGCGGTTTTATTTAAAACTGTGACGTATTCCACATAGCTCGGTTGATCTCGGAACTAGCCAGTGAGCCGGTGAAACAGAGTGATTAGTTAAATATTATGTTTATGTTCCGTTGATTTGAAGTAATGCCCTCCGACGAAATGGAGATTACACAGTTTTTCAGTTCGAGATTAAAATTTATTTTAAAAGATTCTTTGGCTATGGTAATGCTTTGGTGAAACAAATTTGATTGAATAGTGATTCTCGCGTGTGAATATTACCTATACATCGAAGCGACTTAGTCCACAAGCCCCGCGGACAGCAGGGGGAGGTCTATTCTATATTTATTGAATGATAATTCGGCCTGAAGCCTGAAAGAGCAAACAAAAAGTAAGTCATAAACATCAGCTAAAAATTCAACCAATCAAAATACAGATCTCACCCCACTGCCCGTGGGGCTTATGGACTAATTTGCTTCGCTCTATATGCTATAGACCTCGCCCCACCGCCCACCAGGCTAATGGACTAAGTTGCTTCACTCTATAGGTAATTTCACTCGCGAGAATCACTATTCAACCAAATTTGTTTCACCAAGACCTTCCCATTTCCCATAGCCAAAGAATCTTTTAAAACAAATTTAATATCGAACTAAAAACTGTATAATCGCTTCTCCGTCGGATTTCTTCAAAACAACGAAACATAAACGTAATATTAACTAATGGCTCAGATTCACTGGCTCACTGGCAGAAACGTTGGTGCTATTCCAGACGACGCAATTGCCAACGCTATGTCATTTTTTGATCGAACTGATGCCAGAATCAGTTTTATCACAAACGTGATAAAAGGAAAGCCAGAATCGCTAATTCACTTAGCCATTTATGATTTTTATAATTGGTTAGAATATTCGGAAATAGTTTTTCAGCCAATTTTGGACGTCAAATTACAGAATTCAGAAGGCAGTTGTATACCCTGAAATTGAGTCAACTGGGAGCTTTCCGTTTCCAATTGCCAGCAATTGATCTGAAAATATTTCACCAGAGTCATCGTTTTGCAATCGGACACGCATATTTATAGGTAATTTTAATGTATTTACGTGTGCTCATAAATTCGAATTTTCAGACAAGTATTCATTTCGTCTGCAGTGGTTGATCGAGGTATTATGGGTAATGTCTGCCAGATATCTCCCGCAATCAATATTAATGTGCTGCCAAAGGGTTTCGAATTTCTTCGCAAATCTCGCAATGATTGCTCCAGAGCCTCCAGCGATTTTTGTGTGGCATTGTGCATTCGAAATAAAAAAAAATTGAGCCTCTTTCAATTTTATTACATTGTTTGAAATGTAAAAAACCGGTAATTGCATAAATATTTCAATATATTTTGACTATGGATTAAAGTAATTCGAAAACCTTAAAACAGATACCCAAAAGTTCGAGGTCTATTAGAAATTGTTGAGCTTTAGCATACTTGGCACGTAAAGAAAATTACAATTCAAAATATAATTAATGTCAAACGATAGAATGTTGCAATAAAGCAAAACCAGTCTTGCGGTTCAAAGAGAAAGGGCCAGATTAGGAATGTGCAATTTACATTAACGAAGGCGTTTCAAGGAACTACCAGAGCAACGCGAAACCAGACTTGATGCTGAAAGAGAAAGTAAAAAAAGAAGGCGTGTCGCGGAACTACCAGAGCAACGTGAAAACAGGCTTGCGGCTCAAAGAGATAATGCCAAAAGAAAGCGTGCCGAGGAATCACAAGAACAACTTGAAAACAGGCTTGAGGCTAAAAGAGATAATACTATAAGAAAGCGTGCCAAGAAATCACAAGAGCAACGTGAAAATTATCGACTGGCATTCAGGTACAACCCAGACGATGATTATACCTTGAGTAGCTGTGTTAAAATCGGGACTTCGTCTAAAATTTGTCCTTATTGCAAGGCCTTGAAATTTAATGGTGAAACAATAGGAATGTGTTGCGCCTCAGGAAAAGTTAAACTTCCTCAACTGGATGCACCCCCAGAGCCATTGAAGACTTTGCTTACTTGAACTACGTCAGAATCTAAGCGTATTTTTTATCAAAAATCAGAAAATATAACTCATGTTTCTAAATGACGTCGTTTGGTGCCCAAATCAAAAATCAAGATCAATTTATGCCTACTTTCTAAGTAAAAGGGAAAATATATCATAGAGTAGGGTCCCTTCTACCATTCTCATGTGAGAATCATAAATTTTTTTAACTGTACTTCATCAGTGATAGCAATTCTTAATTGAATGCACGTTGGGAAATTTCTCCCTACGGTGAAAGGACTATCGTTTCCCAATTGCAACATCTTTTCCACGAAAATAATGATTTAGTGCTTCTGTTCAAAACAGCAATTGATTTGATGCCTACTGATACTCATAAACTTGTTATTTCCGCTGACAAAACCCCTACTGGCGAACATGTGCGTAGATACAATGCTCCAACTATCGACGAAGTGGCAATCCTTATGGTCGGTGATCAGTTTTTTCCTCGAGATTTTATTCTTCACAAGCAAAACGGTCAGTTGGTAAGAATTGCTGAAACTCGTCGATGCTACGATGCCCTACAATATCCTATCATTTTTTGGGATCGAGCCGATGGCTATCACTTTAATAATAAATTGATAGATCCATCCACTAATAAACAAACGGATAAGAAATGCAGCGCAATGAATTATTATTCCTATAGACTAACGATTCGTCATAATGATAAATATATTTTAAAATCCCGTCAATTGTTTCACCAATACATCGTTGATATGTATGGAAAGATTAAATCAGAACGTTTGCCATTTATCCGTCTGAATCAGACCAAGCTCCGCTCTGAACAATATATTCATTTGCAAGATGCAGTTGTAAATGACGGTAATACCACTAGCATTGGAAGATTAACGATTTTACCTTCGTCATATGCTGGCAGTCCCCGTCCTATGCATGATGCTATTGCGTATGTTCGTCTCTATGGTCGTCCAGATTTATTTATTACATTTACATGTAATCAATCTTGGGACGAGATACAGCAGCGTTTACTTAAAGGACAATCGGCGGTTTATAGGCATGACATTACGGCCTGTCTTCTTCCGGCAAAAGTTGAAATCACTAATAAACTACATAGTAAAACTTAAAGTGTTTGGGTTAGTGTGATGCTGGATGTACTCAGTGGAATGACAAAAACGAGGATTGCCACACGCACATATACTAATCTGGATACATGATAAAATTACTTCTAATGAAATTGACGATGTGATTTCCGCTCAAATACCCGATGAAAATGTCGATAAAGGCTTATATGGTATTGTGGCAAAAATTATAATACATGGACCTTGCGGTGCACTGAATGAAAAATCACCATGCATGGCCAAAGGAAGGTGCACAAAGCAATATCCTTGACTTTTAGTACCCAACATAATTACTCGCAATGATGGTTACCCACAATATAGAAGAAGATCTACTGAAGATGGTGGTAAAACAGTAATAATAAAGAAAGCGTAACGGCATCACCATCGAAGTAGATAACCAGTGGGTTGTTCCATATTCCCCTTTATTATCAAAATCATTTAATGCACACATCGACGTTGAATACTGTAACTCCGTGAAGGCAATCAAGTACATATGTAAATATGTCAAAAAAGGCAGTAACATGGCAGTTTTTGGATTGCAGTCAGAAATCAGTGTTATCGATGAAACCCTACAATATCAGGCTGGAAGATACATAAGCAGTAATGAAGCTGTTTGGGGAATTATTTCATTTCCGATAAATGGACGAAGTCCAGCTGTTGTTCACTTAGTGGTACATTTACAGAGCGGTTAATGTCTTTATTTTTGGAATCAAACTTGCAACAAAGAGCCCTTAATCGACCGGATACAATGTTAACTGCTTTCTTTTCGTTATGCCAAAATGATTCTTTTGCAAAAAAAACTGCTGTATACTGATTTGCCCTCGTATTACACGTGGAATGCTAAAAATAAACCATTTGAACGTCGAAAACAGGGTAAGTCAGTCGACGGCCAACCTATCATTTTCAAAGATACCACGATAGGAAGACACTTCACCATTCACCCCAATCAACATGAATGTTTCTTTCTCTGCCTGCTTCTGGTGAATGTCCCCGGTCCGACTTCCTTTGAGTATTTGAGAAATGTAAACGGTGCTATACATGACACTTACCTTAGTGCATGCCAAGCTCTGAATTTATTGGAGAATGATCAACACTCAGATAACTGCATCAATGAAGCGTTCGAATCGTCAACTCCAAGTCAAATTTCGATTTCGTAGCACATTAATATTGGCTGCGGAAGATTTCAGGCAAACATTACCTATAATTCTTAGATCAACCCCTGCAAACGAAATGAATGCTTGCCCGAAAAATTATAATTTATGGGCACACGTAAAGACATTAAAATTAAATATAAATACATGCGTTCGATTGCAAATCGATGACCCTGGTGAAATATTTTAAGATCAATTGCTGGCAATTAGACTCAATTCTCCCGACTCAAGCTCCCAGTAGACTCGATTCAGGACGTATACAACTGCCTGCTGAATTCTGTAATTTAGTGACGTCCAAAATTTGAATTGGTTGAAAAAGTTTTTCCGAATATTCTAACCAATTATAAAAATCATAAATGGCCTTTAGTCTTTATCTTCTTTATACTTTTTTCTTTTTTAGTATTTCAGTTTTTTTTGTTTTTTTGTTTTTTTTTTCAGTTTTTTTTTAGTTTTCATCTTTTTTATTATTTTTTTTGTCTTTTTCTATTTTAGTTTTTTATGTTTTTTAGTTTTTTCTTTATCTTTTTCTTTTCTAGTTTTTTTTCAGTTTTTTTGCTTTTTTATTTTTTTAGCTTTTTTTTAGTTTTTCACCTTTTTTTTAGTTTTTTTAGTGTTTTTTTGTTTTTTCTCTAGGTTTTCTCTTTATTTAGTTTTTTCTTTTTTAATTTTTTTCTTTCTTAGTTTTTTCTTTTCTTTTAGTTTTTTAGCTTTTGTTTATTTATATATATATATTTTTTCTCTTCTTTTTTAATTTTTTGTGTTCTAGTTTTTCTTTTTTTTTAGTTTTTTGGCTTTTTTAGTTTTTTTTAGCTTTTTTTCTTTTTAGTTTTTTACCTTTTTTATTTTTTTTATTTTTATTTTTTTAGTTTCTTACCTTTTTTTGTTTTCTGTGTCATCTTTATTTTTCACACGTCATATGCAAACCCCAAACTAAAATCCATACTACTTATTTATATATATATATATATATATATATATATATATATATATATATATATATATATATATATATATATATATATCTAACATCAAGCCCATGTTACCTTTTTGTTAAAGCCATTCTGAAGGCTTCCTAGCCCTTTCCCTTGCCTATAATTTGTCCCTTGTTTTTCTTCTCTTGGAAATCTTAATCAAGAACCAGAATCTCCGTTTTATCGTTTTTAATCATTTCCCTTCTTTGGCTGGTACACACCCAATGAAGTAAAAAAATAATCTTAACCAATTTTCAATACAATGGCTTGAAAGGAAGACTATCAAAACAATTAAGTGTAGTCGAAAAAGTTCTGATTGGATCAAACAGATCACATGACAGGATTAACACGGTGCACGTAGAGTTGAACTTCTGACGATTAGTGTTCAATCAATTCTGTCACGTTTGAAAAAATACAGGGTTTTTCTGAAATATGTGGGAATGATGGAAAAAATATTGAAAATATTGTTTTCCCTTGTTTGGCTGGTACACACCCAACGAAGTCCAAAAAATAATCTGAACCAATTTTCAACACAACGGCTTGAAAGGAAAATCCTATCAAAACAATTGAGTGCATTCAAAAAACTCCTGATTGGATCAGAAATATCACATGACAGTGATATATATATATATATATATATATATATATATATATATATATATATATATATATATATATATATATATATATATATATATATATATATATATATATATATATATATATAGAAGATACACTCGCAACGAAGTCCAAAAAATAATCTGAAACAATTTTCAACACAAGGACTTGAAAGGAAAAGACTATCAAAACAATTAAGTGCAGTCAAAAAACTCCTGATTGGATCAGACAGATTACATGGCAGGATTAACCCAGTGCACGTAGAGTTGAACTTCTGGCAATTTTTGTGCAATCGAATCTGGCGCGTTTGATAAAATACAGCGTTATTCTGAAACATGTGAGAATGATGGAAAAAATATTGAAAATATTGTTTTCCCTTGTTTGCTTGGTACACACCCAACGAAGTCCAAAAAATAATCTGATCCTATTTTCAACACAACGGCTTGAAAGAAAAGACTTTCAAAACAATTAAGTGCAGTCAAAAAACTCAAGTCAATTGTGGAAAAAATATTGAAAATAGAAAAATAAACTTTGGATTTGCTTTAAAACAGACTAAAGGTAATGAAGTAGTTCATTCTCTAATTCAATAAGTAAAAACCTTAGCAGCAAAAAACTCAAATTTAAAAGTGAGGAATCAAGAGAGTCTGGTGCAGACTTTTTTAATAAGAGAAATCAAAGCTCAGTAAAAAGGAGCAGCAAAAATCCACACTTTTGGCAGCTAGCTGAAGGTTGTCAGCGTACTGAAAGAAAAGAAGAGTATGAAAATGAAGTCTTGATTCACACTTGTATGACATGTCTCGCCCTCGGCACCTTTACATGGAAACTGCATCAAGTTTTCAAGTTAAATTTCTGACGCGCTATGAAAATGTATTGCATCTATATCCTTTGGCTAGTTTTCACTCAAGCAAGCCGCATGCTGTGAAGTCAATTCAGATGGTTGGTAAGACTCCCTACAAACATATATTATAAAATCTTGGGCCTGCAGCAAGCCAGCTGATTCAGACGCATTCATACGGCTGGTCAAACTACAGAATATTGCAGAAGTTGCAACCTATCTATTTTTAGCAGCAGTTTTCACACCATGAAGTGGAAAAAAACATGAGACTAAGTCGGACATCTCCCGAGAAAAGAGGAATAAAACAAGAGTTAAGAGCTCATATGGTAGTTGTGATGAGGTCGGAAAAGCCAAGAGCTCATATGGCATGGCTTGAGCTCTAGAAAAATGATAAGAATCAAGAGATTAATTTAAAAGAAAAATCAGAGGCTTAATGTCGGTCGGGATTTAAAATAAGAGCTTTGAGACAGGAGATCCTTTTAAATATCAGAATTCATTAAGATCTGATCACCCACGCAAGTTAAAAATACCTCATCTTTCTAATAACTCTAATTTTTCGTCTCCCTTCAGCCCCCCCCCCCTCCCCAGCTGTTTGAATCGGGGAAATCAACTTTATCAAGTCAATTTATGCAGGTCCCTGACACGCCTACCAATTTTCATTGTCCTAGCACGTCTAGAAGCATAGAACTCTCCAAAGCATTGGACCCCCCCTAACTCCCCCAACGAGAGTGCATCCAGTCCAGTTTCGTCAATCAAGTATCTACGACATTTGCTTTTTCTACCCACCAAGTTTCATCCCGATCTCTCCACTCAAAGCATATCCCAAGATTTCTGGTTTCCCCCTCCAACTTTTACCCCAATGTCACCAGAACTGGTTGGGGTTTAAAATAAAACCTCTGGTACATGAGTTCCTTCTAAATATCAAATTCAAAATTACCTCACGAACGGTCACTCGCTCTTAAGTTAAAAATACCTCAATTTTTGTAATTTTTCCGAATTAACACCCCCTCCAACTCCCTCAAAGAGGACGAATCCGTTTCGGTTTATGTCAATTACGTATCTAGGACTTGCCTAAACTAGCAAAACCGGGACCGACAGACTGGCAGAATTCGCAATGTCACTTGATAAATACCAAGTGCCACACACAGTAATTTTTCTCTGTGGATGGAATATTTTGTGAAGGTTGGCTTCATTATAGCTTATTTTGGAAAAGGGTTATTTTCAGGCTTTGGTCAAGCCATGGGTGGAAATAGTTATAGGCCCTACTAAATTGAAGGAAAACTCGACTTTCTTAAAACCCCCTCCCCCTCATCCTATTTGAGATAGGGTTTGTGTTATCAGAGCTCGATGTTAGCCCTGATCCTAGTCATCTTTGGTCTAGCCTTTCATTTGGATACGTTGCTCCATTCAAGTTATACTAAATTAAACAAAAAGCTTGACTTTTTTCAGCACTTAAAACCAACTTTGGTTTTCATATAAGAACATGATACCTGTCATTGTCTTAGGCATCATAGGTTCAATCCTCATTGAGATCCGTCACTCCACTCGTAAGTTACACTGAATTAAATGCCCCTCCACCTAATTAAACTAGAGTCTTCATCCCCAAACATTATGTGTCTTATGGTTTAGGCATCTTTGGCTTGACCTTCATTGAGATCCATTACTTTATTCACAAGTTAAACTGAGTCAAACAAAAACTCAACTTCTTAGCATTTAAATCCCGCTCTCCCTCGTCCTAATTAAGCTTGTGTCTCCATCCCAGAACTCAATGCATATAATACTCTTAAGCATCTTTATTCAATTTTCATCGGAGTTCATCTCTCCATTTGCAAGTTACGCTGAATTAAATGAAAAACTCAATTTTTTTTAACACTTAAAGCCCCCTCACCCTAATTAAGCTCAATTTTAATCCAAATAGTTCAATTTTAATACAAATCTGACTGGCGGTTCTCCCGCTATACTCGATTGCACAGACGGGCGGACATATAGATGGACCTCAAAAACCTATCTTGATATATATTAAATAAAAAAAACTAGTTTTTTAACTGAAAGTAAGGAGCGACATTAAAACTTAAAACGAACAGAAATTACTCCGTATATGAAATGGGTTGTCCCCTCCGCAGTCCCACGCTCTTTACGCTAAAGTTTGACTCTTTGCCACAATTCTACTTTTTAAAACAACTAAAACTTTAGCGTAAAGAGCGTGGGACTGCGGAGGGGACAACCCATTTCATATACGGAGTAATTTCTGTTCGTTTTAAGTTTTAATGTCGCTCCTTACTTTCAGTTAAAAAACTAGTTTTTTTTATTTAATTTCTGAACGTTTTTGAATTAATGCATGTTTGATTTTGGCTCTCCGCACATAAATTATTGAAATGAAATTAGTATATTAATTTTTTTTTGGCTAAATGGCTTTCTCTTAGTTTTGATCAGACGATTTTGAGAAATAAGGGGTGGGGAAGGAGGCCTAGCTGCCCTCCAATTTTTCGGTTACTTAAAAAGGCTACTATAACTTTTAATATTCAATGAACGTTTTTATTAGTAAAAAATATACGTAACTTAAGAATTAACTTACGTAACAAACTTTTATATTCTTATATTTTTATTATGTGTACGAGGGGGTTTGTACCCTCGTTAATACCTCGCTCTTTACACTAAATCGTAAGTTTTGTTCCAATTCTTTAAGAATGACCCCTGAATCAAATAGGCCGTTGAATAAATAGTTGAAATCACTAAAAATATTTTAGCATAAAGAGCGAGGTATTTATCTCCTCCTAAATACCTCGCTCTTTATGCAAAAGTATTTTTAGAGCCCTTCATATGCGTAATAATCTCTGTTTGTTTTAAATTTCAATGCTATTCCTTACTTTCATTTGAAAAAACGTTTTCATGTTTATTTTTTCATTGTTTTTTTTTATAGTAATGCTAGAAAATCCTGCGCCCTTTTCATTGAATTTTTTTCAACCATGGCATATTTCTCCAAGGAAAGATCCTCCCACATAGCCCCCTCCCTCAACCCTACCCCCAAAACCAAAAAAATCCCCCTGAAAACGTCTGTACACTTCCCAATAACCATTATTATATGTAAACACTGGTTGAAGTTTGTAACTTGCAACCCCTCCCCCAGGGACTGTGGGGGAGTAAGTCATCCCCAAAAACATAGTTATTAAGATTTTCGACTATGCCAAACAAAATGGCTATCTCAAAATTTTGATCCGTTGACTTTGGGAAAAAAATGAGCGTGGGAGGGGGCCTCGATGCCCTCCAATTTTTTTGGTCACTTAAAAAGGGCACTAGAACTTTTCATTTCCGTTAGAATGAGCCCTCTTGCGACATTCTAGGACCACTTGGTCGATACGATGACCCCTGGGAAAAAAAAACAACAAAAAAACAAACAAATAAACACGCACCCGTGATTTGTCTTCTGGCAAAAAATGCAAAATTCCACATTTTTGTAGATAGGAGCTTGAAACTTCTACAGTAGGATTCTCTGTTACGCTGAATCTGATGGTGTCATTTTCGTAAAGATCCTACGACTTTTAGGGGGTGTTTCCCCCTATTTTCCTAAATAAGGCAAATTTTCTCAGGCTCGTAACTTTTGATGGCTAAGACTAAACTTGATGAAACTTATATATTTAAAATCAGCATTAAAATGCGATTCTTTTGATGTAGCTATTTATATCAAAATTCAATTTTTTAGAGTTTTGGTTACTATTGAGCCGGATCGCTCCTTACTACAGTTCGTTACCACGAACTGTTTGATTTTCCACTATCCAAATAGGTGATGATGCCTGGATGATGATATGCTATTCGATTCCTTTTTTCGGATCCAATGAGCCAACATGGCTACCTAAGACGTTGTAAAATCTGTCTGTCCGTCTGTCTGTCTGTCCGTCCGTCCGTCTGTGTAATCGAGTATAGGGGGAGAACCGCTGGTCAGATTTGGATGGCCAGATTTGGCGCCAAGGATCATGAGAAACATCAAGTTGAAAGATGAAGACCCTCGCTCAAATAGAACAGTGGGGAGAAACAGTTTTTCGTTTAATTGAGAGTAACTTGCGAATGGAGTGATGGATATGAATGAAAATTGAACCAAATAGGCCTATTTATTAATAATATATGCACAACAACAAATTGAATGAAAATATACAAAAACTCCGCAATGCATGGCCCGAGGCAATGAATCAATGAAGAGTAAAACGGTACCCGACGGGGTTTAACAGTGTTAGTCACCCCAAATCAAACGGGACTCTACAGACCCGGCAAAACACACAAATAAAAGAAAGTGAGGACATCACTTTTTTACAGCTAGTTCAAAAATATATATAACAGCACCCATATATAAACATTTTAAGCAAAATTCATCGTATAAAAGAGCCGTGCTGTAGAGTAGGGGAAATTTTATACGGGAGGAATTTGCCAGAATTTCTATACGAAATTCTTTTATATGTCTTGCTTTCACTGTGCCGACTCAATGTTACGCAAGGAGCTGTTAAGGGTATTTTTCCGGGGTAAATTTTCTCTGGGATTGAATTGTACAGAGGATATGTATATGGGGAGGGGGATTTTCCCGTCAAGATTGACCCAGATTTCCTAGAATCATTTTTAAAATAGGTAAAAAATTAAATAAAAAAACAACACATTTTTCAACTGAGAGTATGGAGTAACATTAAAAATTAAAACGAACTAAAATTATTCCGTGTTTGAGGGAGGTTGCCTCCTCAAACTTTATTTTACTAATTTGTGTATGAAAGAGGCTGTTCCCTTCTCAACGCCCCGCTTTTTACGCTAAAGTTTTTTTTTATTACTGTTCAAAGTAAAATTGAGAGAAAAAGTCAAACTTTAGCGTAAAGAGCGGGTTGTTCCCTTCGGAACAGCCCCTTTCATGCATGGAATAATTTCTGTTCGTTTTAAGTTTTATTATCGCTCCTTACTTTGAGTTTGAAAAATTTAGTTTCTTTATTTAATACTATCAAACAGTTCGTGGTAACGAATGACAAACTCAATGGGAAAGTTATGAACTCTGGCCATTGTTTACATATAGCATTAGTTATTAGGAAGCATACAGACGTTTTCAAAGGGAATTTTTCGTGTGGGTTTTTTGGGGGGGGAGTACGTGGGATGATGTTTCCATGGAGGAATTACTCCTGGGTGAGGGAATTTTCCATGGAGGGGGCCGGATTTCCCACCATTATATAAAAATGGTGAGAAATTAAATAAAAAAAACATTTTTTTTCAACTGAAAGTAAGGAACAACATTAAAACTTAAAAGAACAGAAATCATTACGTATATGAAGGGTATTGCCCCCTTGTCAATACCTCGCTCTTTATTCTTAAGTTTTTTTTTGTATTTTCAAGAGCTATTTATTCTAATTAAACGTTGTCTGTGATTTACGAGTCATTCTTAAAGAATTAAGAAAAAAATTGAACTTGAGCGTAAAGAGCGAGGTATTGACGAGGTGGTGACCCTCCTTACGTACGTAATGATTTCTGTTCGTTTTAAGTTTTAATGTTGCTCAGTAGAAAAAACTTGCTTTTTTATTTAATAAAACAAGAACTGAACTTTATAATAAGCATAATCTTTTCCCAAATGAAAATGAAAATATGAGTTCCTACAACTTACTGCTTTAAATATTTTTATAAAAAGGGTTAAAGAATAAGTTATTTAAAAAAATAAAATTGGTTATTTAAAATCAATTAATTAATTACATTATTTTAAAATTGAATTAATTATAAATTATTTTCTATGTTTTTGTTGAGTTTCAGTGTGACTGCTGGTTGTGTCTAATACCAATGGCAATAGTCCTAATAAAAATCCACTTCAAAGACTTATCATGAAAACTCTGGAATGTAAATGATTACAAATTAGTATTTTAATAATTTATTTAAACATTGATTGATTAATCGTTTTAGAATTAATTAATTAATTTTTATTTTGATATTTTAATTAATAAGTGATTGTCTTTACGCTTTTGTTAAATTTCAGTGTGAATGCTGGTTGTGTCACTCTTCCAGCTCTGCTTAAGATGAAACAAGTGATGACGCAGAGCCAACTCCAAGGAATGTGGACCTCCAAAGATGAATTACCGGTAACGAACTCCTTTTGTTCTTTTATTATTATTAATAGTTTATTATCCATTGCTAATATTTAATTTTGTAATCTGACTATTCATTACTAATATTTAAAATTTGTAAAATGTGAATGGAGTCCGTCCGGAATGAGGCAGACTCTGTCTGCTGACCACGTGCCTCTGGTTATGGGGTTTCTTCCCTAACTAAACACTCCGATTAGGACAGCCGCAACCTCATGTTGCGGGTGGAGCCCACCTCGGGAATCTCCGTACCTAGGTTTAACCTAGCTCAAATCAGATTCCAGGCCTAAGGTCGGTTGGGCTAGCGACCCTCCAACCGAATTTTAAGTGCTACGAAAAATGACAATATAGCCTCGGACCTGGATTCCCTCTTATGAACCGAAGGGGGCTACGAATAGCCTCCTGGAATGTCTTGACTCTGAATGCACCTGCGTCAAAGAACCTACTCTCTGAATATTTAACTTGAATTTTTTTTTTATTGTAAAATAGCAAAACTTTGTTTAAGTTTAATAAAATAAAGTTTTACAAAGTAAAATTCAATAATTTAATTCAGTGGTTTTATTACTCTGTCGACTTACTAGTAGTTTAGACTGCTCAAGACAAACTAGATGTAATTGTATGTGTTTCATTTTTGATCATTAGATGTGTGACCGCTTTTTTGAATCCATGTTGTGCTCATTTTTAGTTTTCTGGATATTCTGGTGACATTTTTCCCCTCAGATGTCTGAATATTTGCGATGGCTGGGAGTGCGATAGGGGAGACGCTATCAAACCCAAGTAGTTGGTAGAAGAAGTAGAATTTAGTTAAAAACGAACTTTGAAGGTTATGATTTTAAAAGAAATTCTAAGGATACGTTCTAAATTCGAATTATCATAATATTTTGTATTACCTTCATCATAAAATGGCTCAGGATTAGAAATTCAACGATTATATGTTCATCATGGTAGCTACAACCTAATCAGTGTTCCACTAGCTTTTATTCAGTGCGGACTAACAAAAAAAAACCTTTTTCTGGATACTACCTTGTTCTTGAAGCGTGAACATAAGCTAAATTAATCGGATTATTATTTTCAAGTTGCAAGGATAAACTATTATGAAAGCGTAAAGATTGAATCACATTAACTACGTCACTCGCTCAAATACCGATCTACCTGTGTGTGGCTTTGTGCCAAGTAAATAAAGAATTTGCTGTGAAATTGTGCGAAGAAAATTGGATTTGTTTGTTCTGCTAATTAATTAGGGTGAGTAATAGCATAGCCCAGCAAGTGGGGCTTTTGTCCGTTTAATGTGATTTAACCTTGGCAGCTATTATTTTGTTATTAAAGGATAATGTCAGTCACTCAGATTACTCTGGAGAAAGCCCTTAAGGACTTGTCTTCAAAACTTGAAGCTCGGCTTGTGGCCATTTCTGCGGCACAATCAGAAATTAAAGGTCAGAAATCTGCACAAATCTCTGAAATGAAGTCTGTATTTCAGTAGCTGAATTTGAAGCTCTAAGAAAAGGAAAAATTAATCTCTGAACTGAACTCGAGGATTGAACATCAAGAGCAACGATTACTGGAACTATAAGTTAAAGACCGTAAGCTTAATCTTTTTGTGCATCGTTTAAGAAAAGAAAAAATGGCGAAAACCTTGAGCAAAATCTTCAGGATTTACTCAGAAATTCTCTGGAGATTAAAGACAATATTTACATTACAAGACCATTTAGAATCAAGCAAAACCAAAGCAATGTTTTTGTTCATGGCAATGCCAAGAAACCTAGTTTACTGCATGTTGTCTTCTCTTGCCGCAGGGAGTCGGACATTCTTCCTATCATGAAATCAGTGTTAAACTAAAAGGTTCGCACTGCGTATTTGCACTGATTTGCCACCCACCCTAAATGTAATTAGGGCTCAGCTGCTTGCCAAAGCTCAGCTTAGAAGGACTAAAAAAAATACACGTACATATATACGACTATGGCAAATTGGCACTGTTCTTAAGTTGAAGTATCGCAACGCATCATATGAGTAGTGGTCGGACATTGATGACAGGGACTAATGTAATTATCATTTTGCAGGCTGCCGAAGGTTTTTTTTTGTTTTTCTTTTAAGATTGCCCAACGTTAAACTATGTTTCTTATTTTCTTTTTTGTTTCACTTTATTATTTTGGTTCATTTTTAAAAACATGAGTTCAAAAATCATATGTGCTTTTTAGTTATTATCGGTACTCAGTAGACTGGAAATCCAATATTCCGGGTTTTGCGGTTCAGCTGCACAGGGCGGGATGCATAATGGTAAGTTTACATGATTGGCAATCACTTGGACGTGCCGGGGAGTGGCAGATTGATGTCTTTTGAGACGAGGCCAATTAATTTTGCTGCTTTTTGCGAATCTTTCAGTATTTTTTATAATGAAAATGATATCTCAGTTGTAAACAATTCTCCATCAGCTTGTTATTCATGTTTGCATGATGTTGCTATTACACCGATCTCGAAGATGTCAGAATCGGGTTTGTGAACAACCAAGGTCTTCTGAGTAGTGTGAATGAAATAATTACTTTACTCCCTTCAAAATCGGTCAGTATTCTTGGTTACTAAGAGTAAGGGGGGTTTGGGATTTTATTAAAGAGGAAATTTAATTTCGGCGGCTTTCTGATATAGAGTGAGCACAGAAATGCTTTATGAAATTATTGCAATTGAATTTAAATTGGGGCTACAAACTGTACAAGCGTGTGTTGTATATTGGCCACCCTCGTCAAATATTAATGATTTCCTAGTTATTTTTGAAAAGTTAGTAGAGTCATTGGCTGGTCGTGAAGGGATGCTAATGGGTGATTTTAATATTGATCTAATGGAATATGAAAATGATACACCTACATCTAATTTCCTTTCCCTTTTGTTTTCAAGGTTTCTTTCCCCTGTGTGTAATATTCCTAGTCGTGTGACTGCTTCTTCAGCAAAATTATTTGATAACATTTTCCTTACGAGATCAATTATGTCATCGAAAATTGTATTGACCGATTTCTCTGACCATTTTTTAATTTTAGCTGATGTAAATGACGCGGTACGGTCAGCTGGGTTTATTAAAAAAAAAAACACGACGAATAGTTAATAAATCGAATTTTGCTAAACTTAACGCTATTCTATCTTCTAAGGATTGGTATAATCTTCTTAATTGCGATAATGTGGGTGTTGTTACAGAATGTTTTTTAGAAAAATTCCGCCTGGATCTTGATGATAGTTGCCCTGAGGTTAAAATTCGTAGAAATAAATATAATGTCCCGAAGCAACCGTGGATAACACCAGGTCTACTCAAATCCAATTTGATAACTGTATCTGACCAGAAGTATAAGAATTGTCTAACTAAAATAATTCCAGGAGCTAAGAAAATATAGTATTTTGAGGTATTTCGGGATGCTTCAAATTCATCTAAGAAGACTTGGCAACTAATTAATTCTTATCTTGGTCAAAACCTGCCTTCAAAGAGTCCTATAGAGATACATAATTTAGCAGGACAAATCATAAAAGACGATGTTCATGTGGCGGATTGCCTTAATCATAACTTTGCTTCAATTGTAGAGGTTGTGACTGAAAAATTGCAGAAAGGAAATTCTTATAGTAATGATGGATTTATAAAGTATTTACCGAGTTGATCATATATATCAATATTTTTGACTCCTATAGCGGAAGGTGAACTATTGAATATATGTCTATTAATGAAGAAGGGTGATTCTCAAGGACTTGATGGATCTTCAACTAATATTATCAAGTCTATTATGCCTAGTATTAGTAGAATTATGGCTCATTTAATTAACCTTGCATTTTCAACAGGAACGCTCCCAAGTTTTTTTTAAAAGTGCCAAGATAATTCCGTTGCATAAAGGGGGGTTGGGATTCTGCGTGCCCAACTAATTACAGGCCAATATCCATATTATCTGTTTTTTTTAAAGTAATTGAAAGGTGTTTTTACAATAGAGTGTACAAGTTCTAGGTATCGCGGCAGTTTTTCAGTAAGTTTCAGTTTTGTTTTCGGAAGGAACATTCTACCCAGAATGCAGTTCTTGCCAGGCTGCAGCATATTCATGAATGTTGAGATAAAGAGCCTCTTCTTGCGACGCTGTTCTTGGATTTAGAAAACGCTTTCGACACAATTTGTCATAAAATATTGCTGTATAAGTTAGATAATTGTGGTATTAGAGGCCCAGCCCTGAATTTTGTTAAATCATATTAACATGGTTGGTATCAGGTAACCGAAATTAATTATTCCTTGTCCATGCCTTGTCATTAGTCGGAAAAGGGTGGCGTTCCACAGGGGTCCATACTTGGTCTCTTGCTATTCCTGATTTATATTAATGTTTTTTGTAACTCTTCTGACGGGGGGAGTCTCAACATTTTGTTTGCTGATGATACAGGTTCCAATGTTGTTGGCGAGTCCACAGATGATTTGAAGCAAAAGATCAAGGGAGTTTCAACAGCATTGATTCAGTGGTTACAGGCTAATCGATTTTCCCTAAACGTAGCTAAAACAAAATTCATGGTTTACAGCCGTATTTATAAAGAGCCTATTGAATTTGATAAGGCGAGTGTTGAAGGCCTAAATATAAGCATCCAAAGAGTAAGTTCGATCCGGGTATCCTGGTGTGGAGATTAATTATTATCTTTCCTTTAAAGGTCATCTTTTCCGTCTACGATTTAAAGCAGCACAAGCAGTGGGAATCATGTATAGGTTCCAACATTTTTTCCCTTATGAAATATTAAGATTGTTATATTTTTCTTTAGTTCATTCCCATTTGTCATATTATCCTATTGTTTATCTGGCAACATTTAAAACCCATCTTAAACCGTTACAAATTGTGCAAAATCGGACTGTAAGGATTTTACATAAGTATCTACCATCACCTTCGTCATACCCTGGTAAGATGACGACAGAAACTCTTTATTTGTTAATGCATATGCTTCCTATTTCTTGTCTATGGAATCTTTCTTCAGTGCTTTTTAAAATTAAGCATGACCGTCAAATGCTCCCTGTTTATTTTCAGTCCATTGATATGCATGGGAGAAAGGGCGAACTTCATCATTATTAGACTCGGCATAAAGACCAGCTTATTTCTTCTCGATTTATAACGGAGCTTTCGAGATATTCACCAAGGAACATGGTAACAAGCGCTTGGAGAACATTTCATACTGTATATGATGATACTAAATCATTTAATATAATAAGATATGAACTTTTTAATTTTTTCCTAGAAACTTTTCACCATTAATATTTTTTTTTCTCTATGGATTTTTTTTTTTCAATTCATCGTCTCTAATTGCTCATGAAGTCATTCTTCGTGCACGTTTTTTTGATTGTTTTGTTGTTGTGGTAATTATTTTGTCATTCTGCTTTGTGTGGTGGGCCGTGGACTTGGGTATTGGATCTTCAACTAATATTATTTATGTTGTAAATATTGATGGGGTCACCACAATCACGAGTGCTGTGTCTCCATGGTGGCCCAGTGTATTTTATTTGTTATGCGTATTATATTAATAAATTGAACTTGAACTTAAAGAACGAACCACGGCCCACAGTTACAAAAAACTTAAAAACACTTTTGAAAAACTGTTTAGTGGGGAAAACTGATTCAGGAATGGTTGCTATTATTTCGGTTACTCTTAATAGTAAAATTTTCTTTTGAAACCAAATGTATGGACAATTTGAAAAATAACCTGAAACACTTCGTGAGTGGTGTTGGATTGAGACAAAGAGAACGCCATTGGAAATTATCAGAACCTGTGAAACTTGCAGCCTCCACCTTAAACAAAAACGAAAACCACTTTTTGCTTGGGTAGCACAGATGTCTTTTCTTTTTTCTTATTTTGTTCTTCACCACTAGTCTGGTACTAGAATATCATCTACAACTATAAGGTTTTAGCATCTAGATCTTTCTGCACTTATAATACAAAAATTGACCAAATTCTTTTATTACCTAGATTATTGGAACGGAAATAATAACAAGTTGTAAATTATTGGCATCATCTATTGTGGAGGTGGGTAGTTGGGTCTTTGTGCTGGGTTTGTTGTTCAAAGTAAACTTTGGCTTTTCTCAGATAGCTAAACGCTTAGGTGGGATGGATGGGGTATGAGATATCCAAGTTAATGGTAGCGTAGATTTTGGTTTTTCAAAGCCATTTTTTAATTTAATTGTTTGTATTTTAAACGATTTCAATATTCATAAATAAGTTTAAAATGTCAACCGAAAACTGAGCTGCCGGATTTACTGCCAAATACCAAAATTTTTTGGTATTTTAACATAGGGAGGTAAAACAAGTAGAATTATCAAAGACAATTTTGGTAGTTTTTGGTAATGCTAGAAAAATTGGTGTTGTTGCTTGTGAATAATTGGAACAAAATAGGACTCGGTGTCGACTTAAGGAGAAACATCAAGTTTTACCTCTCTATCTGCCATTGTTAAAAATTTACGTCTTATGTAAGCCTAGTTCGTTTATAAAATAAACTAAATGTGAATTCTTCTTTTTGTTTTCTTAATTATTGTTTTTTTTGTTTATTATTTTTTTATTATTTATTAATGTATATTATTATTTCATATGACTTTATTGGCAAAATATATTTATTTATCTATTTGAAAACCCGTCAATCATACGAAATGAAAAAGACGGAGCACGAACATATAAATATAAGAAAATATAGAAGAACATTTCAGAAGAGACGTAACTAGAAAGAGACTCAACTTATAAAAGACCAAACAAAATAGCACTAAAATGAATAAAACGAAAACAGATCTATTGTAAAAGGAGATTATACCAATCGTGATCTACTTTTTTAGTGTTGTGTCTTTTGATTAAATTTTCAACTGCAACATGAGGGTCAGTTATGTGATACTTTTTAATGAGAATTGAGTTTCTATACCAGGGAGGAAAACGTAGGAGGTATTTAGCAAAACGGAAGAAAAGTGCACGGATTTTAGACAGTTCAGCCTTCGAGAATAGTTTCCAAAATGGTGCCAAGTACAGAATATAAGGCAAAACAGTAGCGTTGTATAGGCTGGCAAGGAGGGGGCAGCTAAAACGGAATTTAGCAGAGACTATAGAAGCATACGAGCCGGAGATTCGTCGATTGAAGTGTTTGATCAGTAGAAGACGTGTATGCCTTAGAGACGAGCCAATAGGGACTCCGAGGTAATTTATGTGGTCAGCAGTATTCATCAGATTTTCATCAAAAAGCAGTGAAGTCACGTGTGGTGTTTTTCGCCAATTGAAGATAACTATCTCGGTTTTTCTCAGTGTTAAAACTGAGGAAGTTTTAGATATTCGGTTTTAAGCGTTTCAAAAATGTCAGAAGCTGTTTGCAATGTTCTACTTAAGTTCAAGACGTCGTCGGTGTAGCATACTAAGGAGGTGTCTATAGAGGAAAGAATGCATGAGGTTGGGCATTTATCTTGTGCTTGAAGAACATAATTATTGAACAAATGAGGGGAGGAGACAGCTCCCTGGCGGCCACCTTGCAAAATGGGGATCAATTTTTCATGAGGCCGGGGAGGCAAATTTTTGTCGGGAGGAAGCTTTAGGCGAATTCACAGCCTCGAGTACATATCACCTAGGGGTCGAACTATGCAGAGTTTCAGACCTCGTTGTGAAGCTTTTAATAACATTGTAGCGTGTATGAGTGAATCGAATGCACGGCTGATGTCATGACTAGCTAAGGCTATGCTCTCTCCAGAAAAATCTGCATCGAGTAGCACACTCACTGCAGCCGTCAAGGCATCGGCACAACCAGTGCGGCGCTTAAATCCGAATTGACGTGACGGGGTGTAGCATTTAGTTTCCAGTTCATTAATGAATAGGTGCTCGAATAGCTTACATAAAGATTTGGCGACTGTAATTGGGCGGAAAGACGAGCATTTAATGTCATTTTTCCCTTTCTTCGGAATGGGGGTACGATCCCCTACGCAGAAGGAGGAGGGAACAACACCTTGCGTGAAGATCATCTGCATAAAAAGCGAAAGACGCATAGCGAGAACCGAACCACCTTGTTTAATACAGATAGCGCTAACACGGTCAATTCCGCAAGAAGATTTATTTTTCAACCGACGAATCAAACAGTTCGTGGTAACGAATTGTAGTAAGGAGCGATTCGGCTCAATAGTAACCAAAACTCTAAAAAATTGAATTTTGATATCAATAGCTACATCAAAAGAATCGCATTTTAATGCTGATTTTAAATATATAAGTTTCATCAAGTTTAGTCTTACCCATCAAAAGTTACGAGCCTGAGAAAATTTGCCTTATTTAGGAAAATAGGGGGAAACACCCCCTAAAAGTCGTACGATCTTAACGAAAATGACACCATCAGATTCAGCGTCTCAGAGAACCCTACTGTAAAAGTTTCAAGCTCCTATCTACAAAAATGTGGAATTTTGTATTTTTTGCCAGAAGACAAATCACGGGTGCGTGTTTATTTGTTTGTTTGTTTTTTTTTTGTTTTTTTTCCCAGGGGTCATCGTATCGACCAAGTGGTCCTAGAATGTCGCAAGAGGGCTCATTCTAACGGAAATGAAAAGTTCTAGTGCCCTTTTTAAGTGACCAAAAAAATTGGAGGGCATCTAGGCCCCCTCCCACGCTTATGTTTTTCCTAAAGTCAACGGATCAAAATTTTGAGATAGCCATTTTGTTCAGCATAGTCAAAAACCATAAAAACTATGTCTTTGGGATGACTTACTCCCCCACAGTCCCTGGGGGAGGGGCTACAAGTTACAAAATTTGACCAGTGCTTACATATAGTAATGGCTATTGGGAAGTGTGTAGGCGTTTTCAGTAGGATTTTTTTGGTTGGGAGGAGGGGTTGATAATAGGGGGATAGGCTGGAGGAGCTTTCCATCGAGGAATTTGTCATGGTAGAAGAAAATTTCCATGAAGGGAGCGCAGGATTTACTAGCATTATTAAAAAAAAAACAATGAAAAAAGAAATATGAAAAAGTTTTTTTCAGCTGGAAGTGAAGAGCAGCATTAAAACTTAAAACGAACGGAAATTAGTATCCACATGAGGAGCTCACCTCCTCCTAATACCCCGATCTTTACGCTAAAGTATTTTTAGTAATTTCAACTATTTGTTTTACGGCTTTGGTGATTCAGGGGTCATTCTTAATGAATTGGGACAAAATCTAAGCTTTCATGTAAAGAGCGAGGTACTGACGAGGGGGCGAACCCGCTCATATATGTAATAAAAACATGAGAATACAAAACTTCTTTACGTAAGCTAATTTATAAGTTACGTATATCTTTTACTAAAAAAAAGATTCGTAAAAAATTAAAAGTTCTAGTTGCCTTTATCTTAATTAACCAAAAAATCGAAGGGCAACTAGGCTTCCTCCCCCGCTCTTTTTTCTCAAAACCATTCAATCAAAATTATGAGAAAGTCATTTAGCAAAAAAGTATCTAATATTAAACACATTGATAAATTAAATTTTGCGAAAATTTATAAGAGCCTAGTTGTACCTCATCCCCTTTCTCTTTGTCCGGTTTGGCAGTTTTTTAGTGAACCTCAGAAACTATATGTTCGTAGAGTATATTTTCGTTATGCTAAATTATTCCTCTGCGGAGAGCCAAAATCAAAACATGCATTGATTGAAAAACGTTCAGAAATTAAATAAAAAAAACAAGTTTTTTTTTAACTGAAAGTAAGGAGCAAAATTAAAACTTAAAACGAACAGAAATTACTTCTTATATGAAAGGGGCTGCTTCCTCACCAACATCCCGCTCTTTACGCTAAAGTTTTTTACTGTTTTAAAAAGAAGAGTCGAGAGAAAGAGTCAAACTTTGGCGTCAAGAGCGGGATGTTGGTGAGGAAGCAGCCCCTTTCATATACGAAGTAATTTCTGTTCGTTTTAAGTTTTAATTTTGCTCCTTACTTTCAGTTAAAAAAACTTGTTTTTTTTTATTTAATTGCTTGAATAACCGACTCTAAACTGACAACAAAATCACCGTGCGGAAGCTTATCAGGGAACTCATCCAATTCTCTCTCGTACATGTCTTCAAGCTGGGGGTTAGGAGCAGCAAATTCACTCACATAATAAGAATACCAGTCCTCGACAGGGATTTCAGACAGCGACGACAGAGGGGTAGGCTTTGCCAAAGATACAGACTTGAAAAGAAAATTTTGCACTGTTTTGCACTGGTGGAATAGCTATCAACGAGAGATTTGCGGTGGAGGGAGAGCTCCTTCGAGAATATACGCTTCGTAGTCAGTCTGATGCTATTAATGATACCAGATTTTGGGCGCCCACAGTCTTTCTATATATATATTCTTTCCAGTCTTTCCATAATAGACATTTTTTTAACATGAGACAGAGGCACTTTTGGATATAATTGAGGCGTCAAATTATTTGAATCTCCAACTATTGAAAAGATTTAGTTATAAAAGTTTAACAGATATAATTTACATCTTTCCAGATGAATTGCCTACGGATATTGCCGGGTACCCGGCTGACTGAGTGTATTTCAAACAGTAAATTTACGAAAGTATGGTGAATCCTGCTTTTTAGGACTATAATGAGAGAAAAATTGACATGGCTAGGGTATGTTCCGTGGATGAAGGATGACAGATTGTCCTTTTTGGCCTGTCTAGGACTAATTAGAAAGCAGGTTGTCCTCCTTTGGGGTGGAAGGATGTCATGAAGAAAGATTTAAAGGAAACCAGAACTTCCTGGGAGGTTGTAAAGAGGGAGGCTTTGAATTGATTGGGATGGAGGAGGATCCTTCGTAACTATATTGCCCTCATGAAGTTTGGTGCTCTGGTGAGTTGTTAGTAGTAGTAGTAATTCACAAAGCATAGCAAAAGCAAAACATAATTTACAAAATAAAACAAAACTTTTACAGAAATAATTGTGAAAATTATTCATTTATTTTAAAGTTTTCAAACAACTGTTGGTAACGAACCGTAAGTAAGAAGCGACACGGCTCAATAGTAACCGAAGTTGTAAGAACACGGGAATTTGATACCAATAGATATATAGAAAAAATCGGCTTATTATGCTGATTTCGAATATTTAGGTTTAATCAAATATAGTGCTACCCGTCAATGGCGAAGAACCTAAGAATATTTTCCTGATTTTTGAGAAAGGGAAAAAAATTCCCTAAAATTCAAAGAATAATAAAAATCCCTTGATCAGAAACATCGTATAAGAGAATTCTGATGTAGAAGTTTCAAGCTCCCGTCTACAAAAGGTGGAATGTCTTGTTTTTGCCAGAAGAAAGATCATGGATCCGTGTTTGTTTGTTTGTTTTTTTTTCCAGTGATGATCGACCCAGTGGCACTAGAATATCTAGAGGGCTCACTAGAATGTACATCTAAAGAGCTAGTGCCCCTTTAAATGGCCAAAAAACAAGGGTTGTTTAATGAGAATAATAAGAAGCTTTTTCAAAAGTACTAAAAAAAATTACCGTGAAGAGTGGGGTATTGAGGGGGAAGTTATATTCCTTATATGCGCAATAATTTCTGTTTGTTTAAAGTATTGATGCTGCTCATTACTTTCATTAGAAAAACTTGTGTTTTATTTTTTAGTTCCAACAAGAAAAGCCCTTGGCTTTATCGACTGTTCTTCAGCCACCTTGTAGCACTGGTTTAGCCACTTTGTTGCGATACTGGGTTATCCTATAGTTATGTAGCCACCTTTGTTGATTGTGCCAAATTTTATTCGGGAAAAAGAATTTATTGAATTCTAAAACTCTTTGCATGTCTTAATACTTATTGTTGGGCATACTTGTCATAATAATAAAATAAGAACAATCTTTAAAACAAACATCAACATTGAAATGAATAAGTCTCAAATACAGAATTTATTTAATTTGTATTCGTAACGGGTGACATATTATGATGATCTTTATACGTAAAAAAAACAGTTTTTTTGGTAAAAAGATCTTCTTACTTTGTTTGAATCACTGTTGGCTCTCGAAAAGGGCACTAGAACTTCCGATTTTTTAATGAATGAGCCTTCTCCTAAGTCTCTGGGATCACCTGTTCTATGCTGAGTTATCGGTAGAGAAGGCAGTACCGTTCTCTATCAAGTGTCCCCAAATGGAGGCATTTGATTCATAATTATATATGTTACGTCATCAATAGCAGTTTCCTCAACATAATGTCCAGAGATTTTAAGAAGTAGACAATTATATCCTTCGTGGTAGGTAGTGGGGTCGTTGTGCTGCTGAATTTTCGGTTTGGAGGGAGGGGTGGGTCTCAGTGGTATGACTCTCTAATGTCAGCAAGAGCATATCCAGCTCCAAATAGGTACCTGAAGAAATCATCTGGTTGGTTGTCAGCAATATGACTCAACGAAATAACTATTAATTAAATAGAATTAAACAAATATTATATATGAATTGTTTAGTAAAGAAAAGTGAGGAGTAGAGAGTTATAAAGATAGAAAATTATAAAAATAATTATATATGAATTGTGTAGTAAAGAAAAGTGAGTAGAGAGTTATAAAGATAGAAAATTATAAAAATGGTTAAAAAAATTGAGTCATAGAAAGAATTAACTAGAAGAATAATAGAAAAAAAATATTATATATGAATTTTGTAGTAAAGGAAGGTGAGGAGTTCTAATCAAAAGTAGAGAGTTCAAGCATTAATTGATTACTCTAATAGAAGGGCCTTACTTTTAGTTTCCCGGATAGAAAAAATTACAATTAATGTGTACTTTTTTTGTATTATGTCTGCGAAGTTTTATCTTTTTTAATTATGAAATCCTTACATCTCTGGTAATAGCCTCTATTCTTATTATGTTTAAGTTATTAAACATAAAAAAAATAAGTTTTTTTTAACTGAAAGTAAGGAGCGACATTAAAACTTAAAACGAACAGAAATTACTCCTTATTTGAAAGGGGCTTTTCCTCCTCAACGCCCCACTCTTTACGCTAAAGTTTGACTCTTTCTTCTAAATCTACTTTTTAAAACAGTAAAAAACTTCAACTTAAAGAGCGGGGCTTTTAGGAAGAAAAGCCCCTTTCATATACGGATTAATTTCTGTTCGTTTTAAGTTTTAATGTCGCTCCTTACTTTCAGGTTAAAAAAATTTGTTTTTTTTATATTTAATTTCTGAACGTTTTTGAATTAATGCATATTTTGATTTTGGCTCTCCGCAAATAAATAATTAAAACGAAATTTGCGTATTATTTTTTTTTTTTATAAATGGCTTTCTTATAGTTTTAATTGGAAGATTCTGAGAAAAGAGAGCGGGGGAGGAGGTCTAGTGGCCTTCCAATTTTTTGATGACTTAAAAAGGCAACTAGAACTTTTAATTTTTACGAATGTTTTCATTAGTAAAAGAATATACGTAATCTACGAATTGACTTACTTAACGAAATTCTATATTCGTATGTTTTTATTAAGTTTATGAGAGGGTTCACCCCCCCGTCAAAACTTCGCTCTTTACGCTAAAACTTGAATTCTGTCCCAATTCCTTAAGTTTGACCCCTGAATCACAAAGGCTGTGGAACAAATAGTTGAAATTACTAAAAATAATTTAGTGTTTGAGCAAAGTATTACGAGGAGGTGAATCCGTCATATGGGTAATGGTTTCTGTTCGTTTTAAGTTTTAATGCTGCTCCTTACTTTCAGTTGAATAAAACTTTTCACATTAATTTTTCATTGTTTTTTTTAATAATATTAGAAAGTGCTGTGCATTCTTCATTGAAATTCTCTTCCCCCATGACAAATTCCTCCATGGAAAGGACCTCACATGTAACCCCCACCCCACCCCAAACCAAAACAAACACCAAAAACGAGAAGAACAATGGCGAATTTTTTTAAGACAGTGGGAAGCAAATTAGAATGAATATTTCGGCCCTATGTCCAAGGGCCGTCCTCAGCAATGCAAATAAGAAGAAACAACTTACAAGAGGATAAAATCAATAAAATTAAAATGAACAGTTTTTCAAAACAGTCCCTGCATCCTTACTTCAGCGAAGTTCATCCAGGACTGATAAATAAATCGTTATGAAACGAGGAAATTCATTGAAATGAAAGAAAATGATTAAAAACACATTTTTAATGCCAGCTGCATTAAAAGATATGAAAGAGGCTGCTTTCTCATCAACGCCCCGCTCTTTACGCTAAAGTTTGACTCTTTCTCTCAACTCTTTTTTTAAAACAGTAAAATACTTTAGCGTAAAGAGCAGGGCGTTGATGAGGAAGCAGCCTCTTTCATATACGAAGTAATTTCTGTGCGTTTTAAGTTTTAATGTCGCTCCTTACTTTCAGTTAAAAAAAACTTGTTTTTTTATTTAATTTCTGAACGTTTTTGAATCAATGCATGTTTTGATTTTGGCTCTCCGCAGAGGATTAATCAAAACGAAATTTGCATATTTTTTTTTTTGGCTTAATGGCTTTCTCATAATTTTGATCGAATGATTTTGAGAAAAAAAGAGCTGGGGACGAAACCTAGTTGCCCCCCGATTTTTTGGTTAATTAAAAAGGCAACTAGAACTTTTAATTTCTTACGAATCTTTTTATTGGTAAAAGATTTACGTAACTTATAAATTAGCTTACGTAAAGAACTTTTGTATTCTCATGTTTTTATTACATATATGAGGGGATTTGCCCCATCGTCAGTACCTTGCTCTTTACACTAAAGCTTAAATTTTATCCCAATTCATTAAGAATGACCCCTGAATCACAAAAGCCGTGGAATAAGTAGTTGAAATTACTGAAAATACTTTAGCGTAAAGAGCGAGGTATTAGAAGGAGGTGAGCCCCTCATATGGGTAATAATTTCTGTTTGTTTTAAGTTTTATTGCTGTTCCTTACTTCCAGCTGAAAAAGCTTTTTCGCTTTTATTTTTTAATTGTGTTTTTTTTTTAAATAATGCTAGTAGCCTATATCCTGCTCTCCCTTCATGGAAATTTTTTTCTCCCATTACAAATTCTCTAAGGAAAGTTCCCCCAGCATATCCCCCTCTTCTCAACCCCTCCCCCAAACCAAAAAATCCTCCTGAAAACGCCTGTATACTTCCCAATAACCATTACTATATGTAAGCACAGGTCAAAGTTTGTAACTTGTTGCCCCTCCCACGGGGACTGTGGGGGAGTAAGTCGTCCCCAAAGACATAGTTAGAAGGTTTTTCGACTACGCTGAATAAAATGGCTTTCTCAGAATTTTGATCCGTTGACTTGGGAAAATAATTAGCGTGGGAGGGGGCCTAGGTGCCCCCCAATTTTTTTGGTCACTTAAAAAGGGCACTAGAACTTTTCATTTCCGTTAGAATGAGCGCTCTTGCAACATTCTAGGACAACTGGGTCGATACGATAACCCCTGGGAAAAAAAACAAAACAAAAAAAAAAACAAATAAACACGCATCCGTGATCTGCCTTCTGGCAAAAAAATGCAAAATTCCACATTTTTGTAGATAGGAGCTTGAAACTTCTACAGTAGGGTTCTTTAATACGCTGAATCTGATGGTGTGATTTTCGTTAAGATTCTATGACTTTTAGGGGGCGTTTCCCCCTATTTTCTAAAATAACGCAAATTTTCTCAGGCTCGTAACTTTTGATGGGTAAGACTAAACTTGATGAAATCTATATATTTAAAACCAGCATTAAAATGCGATTCTTTTGATGTAGCTATTGGTACCAAAATTCCATTTTTTTGAGTTTTGGTTACTATCTTGCCGGGTCGCTCCTTACTACAGTTCGTTACCACGAACTGTTTGATAGCATCGACCACTCAAGAAGTGAAGTTAGGTTATTCCTAATGAAATATACCTAAATATGGATAAAAATATAATGCATTAGAAACAAATTTGGCCTATATATTTGGGCATTACAGGGGCTGGCGATAAAGTATAGCGGGTCTGCCTGAAAATTGTGTTAGGTATAATTATTCAGCATATTATGAAGTAAAAATGATTTTCTAACTTCAGACTGTCCAAATACTTTACCCCCACCTTCCTAATGTGCAAATATATAGCCCAAATTATATATTTTCCATCTATTTTGTCACTTCTCTTTCTCTTGTCTCTCGCTAAGTTGAAAGAAACTAACGAAGGAACCGGTTCTACAATGTGTCAGTGGATGAACAACTTGAGTGGTCGGTCCTATAATAACCAAGTACCCAACGGTTTTTTACTCTTGTTTTACTGTTTATATTGTTTCCTTTGTAATCCGTCAAATAAAACTATTTTAGTTTTGCATTCTCTTTAACGCCCATTGTGGATTTTTTTTTTTTTAGATCGAATTTGATCTTGGGACAAAATGTCGATTTCATTCGATCTTTGCTTGCCCTATTCTGAAACAGCAAACTACAGAATCGAACCCTCCTACCCTTCTTGTCTGTGGTCATGCGATATCGGAAGACGCCCTTTCTCGTTTGTCCAATGGCAGGCAAGTTAAGTTACATGTTTTTGTTTTTCTTTGGATTTTGCCAGCAAATCCGCCATAAACCCTTTATAAAAATAATAATTTAAATCCAACCGCTATGCAAATACATAGAACAAGCGAAGAAATTTTTTCTTGTGTCTTTCTTTCTCATTTTAATGCCTAGTTTAGCGTTTGCTAACTGATTTTTGGCCATGCCCCTTCTACGCATTTCTGAAATCCTGATGCACCCCTCTTGATCTTAAAATTTTGTTATTCAAAATTTAAGTGTCTCCACCTGAAGGAAGCTTTAAAGGCCATTAACTATCTTTTTTCGGGTCGTCGTTGAAGCCAGGGTTGTATTCAGGATTTCTTTTTTGGGAGAGGAGGTTACAAAAAGTTTTTTTTGCTGGGGGGGGGGGACAAAAAGCTTTAAAAAACGTTTCGAAAATTTTTTATATTCATTTTTGCTACATTTTTACGAGTCGGACAAATATTTCGAGGAGGCTTCAGACCCTTTACCCCCCCCCCTGGATACAGTCTTGCTAGAACCATATTTTTATTTTAATGAAAATTATTCTCTAAATACAACACCTTTTATACAATGTATGGCGTCCTAGAAAGACTATCATGTATCTTTTTTGCTCTTTAAGTGCATATGGATATGACGTCATTCGCAGGATTTTGTTTATTTTTTTTTTTAATTAAGGCTTTAAAGTATAATTGGTCGGGGGGGTGCATTTACATAAGGGTTTTTTGGGGGAGGGGGTTACAAAAATCAGAAAACGCATAAAAATAGGTTATATTTATTTATCCAACGTTTTTGCTAGTCAGAAGAACATTTGGGGGGGGGGGGGTTCAAACCCCCTGAACCCCACTACCCCCGCCCTTTTATACAGCTGTGTTGTCAGTATAATCACTCCTGACGGCAGTTCATCATACCAAATCAAAATTCCCCGTCTTGTATTAACCAAGTTAAGTTTATCCCCTCTTTTGAACTAAATACTATTATCACAAAATTTTTACGTTACTAAATTCATAAATTTTCTTTTCAATTGATTTCCAGAGTAGTTTTCTGTATAACTGTGGTCCAGTTCCCCAAGCTACATACAAAACTTCAATTATTTTTTTGGCTTGCATTATAATTTCTAGACTTGTTTTTCAGAAAGATCTGGTGAACATTCCAAGATAAAGTAAATCTTAAATCAGCAAAATTGGATGTGGTGTTTATATATCCTAGGGTTATATCCGTTTTTTATAAAAAAAACGACAAAATCAGCTTTTTTCTGTAGGTTTGTTCACTTAGTGATATCTCTCGATTTTTTGTTTGTTAATTTAATAAAGCAAGAACTTCAAATACTGAACATTAAAAATAATTGTTGCGTCTGACGCCGTAACACTTCTAACGCCGTAACACTTCTAACGCCGTAACAGAACAAACAGACTTCGAATGGCCCAGTTTGATCAAAGAGACCGAATTCTGTACATAATCATTGAATTGTATTTACTGTGATTAGCGATTTTTTTTTTCGGTCACCAGCTTGGATCTTTTTTTCTGAATTTTTATATTTTATTTATTTATTTATTTAAAATTCAGTATTAACTAACACTCAACAAAGCCATATGCCCTCCAAACGACAGGGTGTGAGATGGAGAGGGATATTTTCCTCCTTGAGGACTTGCAAGAAAGATTTTGTATCTGAAATGTTTGTAAATAGTTAATGTTTGTTTTATAGCTAATAAACTATACCATCTATGAGAGGGGTTGCATCCTTAATATCACTTTTTGAGCTGAATTTGCATAATGTTTTTACTCAATGTATTTATGAGCATAAAAAATATTGTTAGTGGGTAGTGTTATATATACCGATTGGCTTTTAAAACATTTAAACTGAAAATTTTGTTTGTTAATTTGTAATGTTTGTTAATTGAGAATGTTGTAATTTGTAAATTAGAATTACAAGTACTTGAACTCCTGAGGCACCGTGCAAAATACTTTATATTCATTACTGAACAACTGAATTAATTGTATTCATTCGTTAATCAGTCTTATGGTCCAAACGATATTTTAGTTGCTGAGATATTGTTTCTCATAAACGGCAGAAGGATCAAGGGACCAGACCAAGATATAGGCATCTGCAAATGTCGTTTAAGTAGTAAGTTTTGGCCATACGATGCCCTTCAGTTGTACTTCTCGTTCGTCACTATTCTTCAAATGATGATACTTTATGACATTTTGGGTTGGGGCAAAGTTATACGGCGCTGCAGACCGCAACGAAAAGTCATATAGCGGTGGGTAGTTCTAAACTGCAGTCCTAAGTCCTGCTCATCTAAATGGTTATATATGAAGTAGTAGCTCACTACGAATTTTAGAGTTGGAATCTTGGTTTTTACTGGAAGTTTGGAAAATTGTGTATAGTTTATCACACGAGCGGTTCAAAACACGAGCGGTTGAGCTTTCAAAACATATATACATCTAACTGATATATGGAAAACGATTGTTGCTTATGCATGATCGCATTCAGATGTGATTAGAACTACATGGCACAGGGGCTAAAGTTAGTCTTGCGAAAACATTTCAAAATTGGAATCGTAAGCAAAAGAACCCCTGCTAATTGCAGTTGAAGTGACAAAAAAAAAAATTTTGTAACTGCTGAAATAAATGTACACTAAATGACGGTGTTTTTCAGAATGTCCATTTCGTGGGCTTTTTCTTGGCCGTCTATTGCAGAAGATGGCCATAGATGCATCCAATAAATGTGCCGCATCCAGTAGATGCAGCGGAAAAGAAAACAATTAAAAATTTTCCAGGTTATTCAAATCAATGTATAATTGACAATGGCTCTTTGTTTTGCAAAAAGCCCATTTTGTAAAATTTTTTGGGGCCCTTGTTTGGCTTTGGCAAGGTTGTAAATAGCTCGGCCAGCAGTCTTCTAAGCCATTGTACACTAGACAATTTTGCTTTGTTGTGCAGAACCCTTACTTTGTAAAATTTCTTATGGCCCTTGCTTCGCTTTGGCAAGATTGTAAGTAGCTCGGCCAGCGGTCCTCTAAGCCATTGTATACTAGATAATGGCCATTTGTTGTACAAAAAAAAAACATTTGTAAAAATTTTGGTGACCCCTGCTTCGCTTCGATAAGATCATAAGCTGCTCGGCCAGCGGCCTTCTATGCCATGGTAAACAAGACAATTCCTCCTTGTTTTTCAAAAAGCTCATTTTTCAAAATTTTTGGTGGCCCTTGCCTCGGTTCAGCAAGATAGTAAGTAGCTCAAATGCAAGAGCACCACTAAATGCAGTGAAAATAGAAAAAAAATTGTAGATATATTCAAATTAATACACACTTGACGATGACTCAATAGATCGATAAACGCTTTTTCGTAGGGTTTTTAGTGTCCCTCGCTTTGTTCTGCCAATATCATAAGCAAGATCTTAAAAATATAACAGAAGAAACAGACAAACGAAAATGTACTGTTTGTCCAGCATAAAAGATTTTTGCGCAGATGAAAAAATTTTTCCATGCAATGTCAGCGCAATTTGATTGCAGCGTAAAGACGCATTGCACCAACACATCAATTTGAAAAATCCTTTAGTTTGGCCCAACATAATATCATCTTGGTTGAATTAAGATTGTTCTTTCTACTCTGTTTACAAATATACTGATCTGCTCATTTGAAGCAAACACCAAAATGTTTTTCAAAATGCGCTGAATTCTGAATTTTCAAATCTATTAATAACTACTGCGAAGCAAATACCCTTTTGTAAACACAGCATCAGATCCTTGTATCCTTGATGTGTTCAGTCAAGAATTTTGATTTTAACGTCGCAAGCACGGCGTATTTGAAGATCAGCCTGCATTTCTGCCTACAGTTATATTTGTTTAATACGTCTTTAAGAAAAAGTAAAGTAGATAGATATGAGATAGATTAAAGTAAAGGCTTTGCCGAAAGGGTGATAAGCGAAAACAAAAGCCAAAACCAATTACCATCAATTAGCAATTACCAATCAGCCTAACTCTTCCTCCTCATTTAGTAATTTCCCCCGAATATTACAAAATCGTAGCAATAAACTTGAATATCGTAATATTTCGGATATCGAATAATGAATAATGAATATCGAATATCGTAATAATATTATGAACACAAAAAGAAATAAATTTAAACATCGTAAATATCCATCAACAATGCTGTGCACAGTCCTTCTTATCGATCCGGTTCAATTCCCTTGGGTTTAAAGCGAAATAAGGGTGAACTAAGGTTGAAAGTACCAATATTTGTTGGTCTAAAGGGCTGGAGTTGCTAGCTTTAACAATTTTTATAGATAATTCGCATGTAAAAATCGATTTGAACCACTCTGCTCCAACTTCATCTAAATATTTGAATAAGAACTATGAACCACATTTGCCAGTTTTAAAATTAAAAAACATTTGAGATCGAAGCCACAAGGACTTCGAATGATGGGAGTCTAAGTGCTTTTTGGCGAAGAAGAAGAATAGATATTTTGTCACAAAATTAGTTTTTCGCTCTCCATGAGAACGGCCACTTAGAAAACATAGGCCTTGTGTTTTTTCACATATTTTCAAGTATATGTATTTTTACCTATATAATTGATGATGAGCTATAAGTGAAGATGATATTTTTCCTCAGCTAATGAATGAATATTTGAGTTAAATTGTGGAATCTAATTATTATTATACATAATTTGAACTAAAATATAGTTTAATAGTGAAAATCATGTGTATATAATTTCTACAAGGGAAAGAGACATTGGAGGAATTAGAAAAAAAATTTGAAGTGGTATAATTTGTATTTACAATCCTCTAATCTTGAGCGAATCAGACTTTCTACAAAAAATATAGAAAGACACAAAAAGGAATAGCGAAAATATAATAAAAGGACGCTACTGATGTTTTGGACCGATTTTTCTTTTTGGTCAATAATGATGGTGAGGTGAAGTTTATAATAGTGAATTCTGCATTTTATAATTTTTAATATTTTGCTTTTACCACGTAAGTTTAAACGCTTTTATTATTTTACCCAGGCACCGAAGACGGGCCATGACCAAAAAAATCTTTCATTTTGGAATCAAGCCAGCTTCTGACAAGAGTTCAATTTGAAAGCTGAATCCCATGTCCGCAGGATGAACAAACGTCTTCTTATGGAAGAAAATTGGGTTTGTTTCTCTTTCGGATAAAGGTTGGAAAATGTGTTACTCTGTGACTAATATATGTTATTAAAATATATTTTATTAAATATGTTACTAATAAAAGTTTTTCGTCCATGCACTCATGAAAGTTTACTGTTGATAAATTTTGAAGCATATCAAATAGATTTTTAAATACGTGAAATTCGAATGTCTATTTAATACAGAATTTATTACATGAGACACAAAGTATAACAATTATTAATTGACGAAATTTTACAAATTTTGGCAAAATTGCAAAACTGGCAAAATTTTTGCTCCCCTTTCAGAATTTAGTTAATCTTCCTTTTGTATTCTTCCCTTCTTAATCTGTGCTGTTTGGTTGAATACTTTTTTGTCTTACTTTGGGATAGAAAACAAAAAGGATGAAAAGACACGATATTCTTCAATGCTCTTTCCAAATATAGTGATCACTGGCGTGGCAGTGGCGTACCAGCAAGGAGGGTACCAGCCAGTTGCAACCCTACACTGTATACGCAAGTTCACTGATTTTTTAGATTTGCGATTGATTTTGTATTGATTTCTCTTCAATAGTTGGTTTATAATACCAATTAAAGCCAATTAAAAGAATCAAATAAAACTCTACAAACTTATGTATACAGCCTAGGGCAATATCTGGGATCCCATTAGAGAAAAAGTAGGAAGGCAATCGTGGGATTGTTTGCTATTATACATTTGGAAAGAACATTGATTAGGTAGCACATTTTGTTTTATTTTTTTTTTCTATCTTATTTCTGCCCTATTGGCTATGTCTAGTTGTTCATTCCTTTTTTTTCTTCGTGTTTTTGTAGCAATGGCTTAAGTATTCTTTTCTATTCTTTCTTATGCTTAAGGATGGAAAATGATCATCAGTCCAAAGAATTCTGAATCTTAAAAAAAAAAAAAATCGGAATCTGATTTTTTTTTTGGTTTGGTGTTGATAAATAATTCCAGATATTGTTCTAATAAATAGGTCTGATTTTTTTTTTTCAGATTCAGATGTCCTTATTGTTCTATGGCACAGAATCCGCTTGATGCAAGACAAATTTATTTCTAAAATTCTTTATATATACTATTTTTGATTTTGTAATTTTCTCTCCTGAAAAGTTTAACTGGCTTTATTTAAGGAACTAGACACCTGTGTTGAACCCATTCATTTTACTAAATTCAGAATAAACGTCATGATTTTACCTTCATTTTTATATTTTCTTTAAAAATAGTTGCAGGTAGGAGTATATTTTGCTGCTGGAAAAGACCAAAATTTGGTTCACAAGGTGGCAAAATGTGTGGCAAGTGGCAACACCTAACCACTGAAGAGACAATTTTGGTTTTAATCTTTCTTAATAGAGCTGCCTAACTTTTAATTTGAATATTCATTTAAATAGAATATTTGAAATCTAACTTTAAATTCAATGAATATTAAATGATGAATATTAAATTCATCGACCAATTTACTTGTTTGAATCCTGCTTTTTTCACATCAAATTCTTTTGAATTTTCAATTTCTGTTTGACGCGTTTAAATACTGAGTCTTTTTGTATCTTATAGGAAGCCGAACTTCATGCTGACGCGGATCGCCTACGCAACGCGTATAGCCTACCTTCACCATCTAATAACCCCAAAGACATTCAAAATGACTACCTAACCTGTTGTTGTTGTTGTTATACTCTCCTCTGTGCTGTATGTACCTTGAGAGCCTTATCTCTTGGTTCTCATCCCCTTTTTAGAAATAACGATTAAATAGCAGAAGCCCTAAAAAATGCACTAAGATCTGGGTGATCTCTACATTTTCAGGAACTGATTTAAATCCTCCAAGTACTAGCTGCATTGAATAAGCTACATACTTTTTGACAAAGAAGCCAAGTATATTTGAACGATAACCATTGTAACTTGGGCAGTTAAAAACGATATGCTGTAAGTCTTCTTCCACATCGACACAATTGGCACATAATGGGGATTCACCATATATTTTCGCTTTGTAAGTTCCAAAGCCAGCATGGTTTTATCTTAATCTAAATAGAATTCTCCCTTGTTTTCTAGTTAAAGAGCTCTATACATTAATTCCACCCTCTTGATCAACATAAGGTCTAAAATGCTGTTTGTTCAAAGTCTTTGCACTATCTGCAACCTTTTTCATAATATTATCTATTTTTACTTTGATTTTATGAATGGTACCATTTATCAAGCTCGATTCCTCGTGATGTTGCCTCCTTTGCTATCTTATCTCCTGATTCATTGCCAGATATACCGGAGTGCGATGACACCCAATGAAGATGTATATCAGTAGTTTTACTCGCTTCTGTATAAGCAAGATGACACTCCATTACTTCACTTTTGTTTGAAATAAATGGATCATACTTTGGAACTGCTTGAATTAAGCTTTTAGAATCAATACATATGACTATGTTGTTGTTTCTAAAATTATTTGCTATACATTGAAGTGTCTTAAGTAGGGCTTTAACCTCCACATTAAATATTGAGAAATATTCTGGTAGTTTAAATATTTGTGAGACACTCAGTGAAGGTATGACAAATGCTGCTCCTACCCCTCTACCATTTTCAAACTTATAACCATCCGTATAGATAATTAGAAAATCTTGGTATCTATTACTTAAAGTAATTAAAAAGGATAATCTATGGTCTACCATTTCTGGATATTGGATGGTCAGGTCATGAGAGACACTTTTCACTATCCTGAGTGGAGGGCATGGCTTTGGAGGCTGGTGTAACATGTCACAAATTTCTAGTGACTCATCATAGGTTTTTGCCATTGTCAATAAGAATTCAAATATGTTGGATTCATTCCATAGATACTTGTTATTGGCCTAAGTCCAGTAACCAGGCTTAAGGATATGTGACTTGATTGGGTGTGTTGAGTGGGTGTGCGTAGGTTTTTGATTTTATGTCGGCATTCTAGGTCTTCTATTTTACTTTCTGATATCAAAAATTTAACTGGTGTCGTTCCTCTTGCCCCAAATGCAATCCTCAAATACCAGTTTTGTATTATGTCCAAGTTACAGAGGGTTGACCCTGGAGCAGAAAAATATATCTCAGATGCATATTCAGTCTTTGATCGTATGTATTTCTTATAATATTCTAACAGAAAGTCAAGTTTTAAACCCCAAGTTAGGGCCGTCATTAATTTTATAATATTTAATCTCTTTATACATGATGATGATATATTATCCATGTGTAGTTTCCAAGATAATCTGCTGGTGAAAGTACAACCCAAAATCTTGACTTTATTAGTATAGTCTATCTCTTGGGCACAGAGATAGAAGTTTTTGAGTTGGTCTATTATTCTTCTTGTAAAGACAATGGCTCTAGTCTTGTTTACAGACAACTCCTGATCTAGGTTACCACCTCAGTGTTCTAGCTGCAATAAGCTGCTTCTCAGAATATCTTCTACTTATTTTAAGGTGGTCAACAGTGCCCAAATATTATTCTCATCAGCAAACATAGCTAAAGAATCTCCATATTCTTTGATTGGTATGTTATATTCACTGATATTATACAATAGTGGTCCCAAAACTGAACCTTGAGGAACACCTCTCTTTGCTATGACAGTTGCTCATGAGGTAGAATTGCCGACTCTTACTCTTGTTTCCCTATTTTTCAGGTAGTTGCTTATGAACTTAAGTGTCCTTCTTCCAATTTTTGTTTGCAGTAGCCCTGATAAAATTTGATGATGGACTGTACTATAAAAGGCACCTTTCTGATAGCACCTTTTTGATTGCATTTGTCCATTTTGAAATTACCAAATCTAATTCCTTGTATGTCAATTGATTGTTATAGTCTTCTTTGTTTTCTTTAGCAGATAGTTCTCTCACCCTTCCCCTAATACGGCTTGTTTCACTGAAATCTGGGTCTTCCTTTCCTATAGTACTATTTAGATATTTGACCGCTGCCTCTGCTTTTTCATCATCATTCACCATCCATTGGTTTTTAAAGTTTAGTGGTGGGTTATGTTTTAAAGCAGGTGCTTTTTGTTCATATTTCTAAGATATGCAAATACTTTGGAAGTTGAATCCCTGAAGCTAAACTTTTCCAAAAACTTTTTCTAGCTATCCCTCTGGGATCCAACAATGGTCCTTTTGAACTCGGCCTAAGCTTTTTCCATTTGTAAGTAATTTGATTACTATTATTATTTTATATAGATTCCTCTTCCTTGTAAATTCTTTTTTTGCCACTTCACAGTCGTTAGTCTACCAAAGAGAGGAATGTCTTACTTTGGGTTTACCATTTGACATTGGGATGGATTGTTGTGAAATTTCAAGAATTATTTGCTGGAAAATAGCCACTTTTTCTTCAGTACTAGTACCGTCAGTAGCCGGTAGGTTAAGTGCTGTAGGGGTCATTTCTTTTTTCAACTTTAAGTAGTCTGGCTTCCTAATTATGAACTTTTTCTTCTTTTTAGGTGCATTTTGCGAGGAATTTGATTGATTAGTGTGTGTAAGAATTGGCTGGTGATCACTAATAAGAACATCTTGATCTAGGGCATAAACAGTACATTTTATAAAGTGATGGATCAGCAAAAGCAATGTCGATAGTAGTAAATTAACCAGTATTTGGATTCAGTCTGGTTGGGAGACCTCTTGAGGCTGCTAGACAAAGTCTTATATTTAGCATGAAACTTTCATTACTTTTTCCCGCCTTTTTTGCAATTGGACAGTAACATAAGTTTCTGCTATGAGCATTGAAGTCCCCCACTATGAGCAGCATCTCATTATTTAATGTTGAGGTTTCTTATCCGTGCAGAAAATTATCAAGTCCAGCTGCAGAGCTTGAATGGCTGTATATGTTAATTATGTTCAGTTTTAAGTGATTATCCAGAAAGATCTTGCTTCCAACTGCCTGAAACCTTTCGATGTGTTCCTCTCTAATGTTAAAACTAATCTCAGTAAAATGTAGCCTACTTCTAATGTATATTAAGACACCACCCTTTTGGGAGTCCAAAACATGTCTGAAAAGGCTTAAGACATGTCTCTTGCAAGTAAATAATATCCGCCTTATTATCATTACAGAAACTACCTAATAAAAATTTCTTTTCATTTTTGATGGAGTTGCAGTTTCATGCAAAACAATTTTTAAATCAATCATTTTTGGCTAAGAACTTGGTTCATTTGTTCAACCTGGTTTACCTCATTTCAATTTATACAACTGTAGTTTTTCAACCAATTCACACATTTTATCTATTTGATCTGTAAGAGGTAGTTTTTCTAGATTCAATAGTTCCGGGTTCAGTAAAATACCCAAGGTGACTTTCTTTGCTGTTTCTTCTGCAATATAGTTAACATCGTTGCTGATGGTTTTGGGGTTAAGAGTTGGTCCTGTTTTTTGTTGATAACGTCTCTATAGCTTTTAAGTGTTGTAGTAGCTCATTTTAGTAGCTATTGTAGTAGCTGATGCAACATTTTAGGTAATGGTTTTGGGGTTAACAAATGGTCCTGTTTTTTATTGATAATGTCTGCACAGCTTCTATATGTTTTAGTAACTGATTTGTTTTTTTTTCGTAATTTGGAGAATATTTTAATTCTGCATTCTTATAGGACATTGTGATGACGTAGAGGCGTGTGACCCTTTGCAGTTTGCACAGCTGTAGGAGTTTGTTCTGGTGTGAATGTCTTTGTTTTTTAATTGACAAACTCCTGAGTCATGATTTCCAGCACATCTAAGGCACGTAGGCTGATGTACTCTGCAGTATTTCTGTACATGTCCATATCTCTGACATTTATGGCAGTGCAGTATTCTTCTTACATATGGTAGTACCTCTCTTTTTCTTACTGCAGACCAAACAGTGGAAGGTAGAATATTGCTCTCAAAAGGCAGCATCACTGCATAGCTATCTTCTAGAGTTTAATTGTCTCTATTGTACTATTTTTGTCTTTCTGCATTTAGAATCTTGACAGGAGCCTCAGTCTTCCTATTAAGTTTTCTGAACTATACTCTTTGGGTAATCCTTTGATGATGATTCTCACTGTCATTACCTTTCGAAATATCTTAACGTCTGGATTGGCTATTTTAGTGGTTTTTAATAGTTTGGAGGCTTACTCTTTATTTCTTTCATATATTGTGGCCTTTTCTCGCAATTCTTCTACTTTTTAATCAAATTTGTTACCTTGTAGCATGTCTCTTACACTAATTTCTAGTACTTTGTCAATAGAGATTCTTTGTCCTGCCATAGCAATGTCAATTTGTAGCTGTATTTTCACTTCTATGGGTTCGTCTTGTTTTATATTAACAGGGTAAGCGTTATTTTGAGGATTACTGAGTTCAAAACTCTTCTTGTTTGCTTGGTTGGGGTAAGTCCAGGTGATGTGACTCTTCTTTTCCTCCCAGGATCTGAGCTCAGTCCAAGCCTGGGAAACTCAGCTTCTGTAATGTAAACTAATCAATTTCAAACACAAATTTCATTCCACTACAAATATTTTATTAAGCTCAATATCACGATTAAATTGGATAAACAAAACCACAATCTCACAAATACTTTTATATCCCACCATTTTCCTCCAATACCGACTACCTAACTTCATTTCCTAGATTGTTGAACTTAAATATTGCGCATCGAGTTCCTCAGCTATAGACAAGTTTGTAGAAAATAAAGATTGGTAAAGTGGTTTAGCGTTAGCCCTCTCAATGAATTCAGATATTTTACCGGACCTGCTTCATAGATGGCTCTCCTCTCTTGATGATGCAAGCATCATTCTTTATGTTTAATGAATTTGGAGCTGCTGGGATTTGTATCAGGAAAATTTAGAAAGCCTGAAAAAATCCATAGAAAACCCTAAATATAAAGTTTAATCCTATAAGAACTCAAACCCCTATTTTAGAGGAGGGTTCTAATGTGCAGTTATAACATGTGATGACATTTTGATACCTTGTAAATCATCAAAACAGACCACTGTCTAACATCCAACGTTCTGAGCACCATCAAGCAAAAACATTATCTATCATAGGCTTAGTCCTAAAATTGATTAAAGGCTAATACAAGTGATAGTTTTATTTGCTTTTTCATCATTAGGATCTTCCTAGGTAACACTAAACACTAGTGCTTTTCCTCTTCCTTTTTTTTCGTTTCACTACCAGTTTCCCACATGTAATTATCGGTGGTATTACATAGTGCTGCTTTCTTTTTAGTAGCTTTAGTTATTTTAAGTGGGTAATTTACAATTAACTTTGAATATTAAATTCAAATTGAAATGAAAGGTAGTTGGTAGATAGATAAATAGTAGAATGACAGAAAAGGTGGATGACAAAAACCTGATCTTTCGCAGAAAAGCCCTCTTCACCATTATTACCCTCTGTTGTTTGAGCGACTGAAATTCTAATATTTTTTGTTGGTGAAAAACTTGATCAACTCTCAATTTAGTATTTTTATGACAAAGTTGCTTGAAAATAACAATTACCATATCAAAATATTTTAGCAACTTGAATAATAAATGGGTTATTCACAGCAAATTTTAATAGCTTTATGTTCAAATATACTTGCGAGTATTGCTCATACGTAAATGTTGTCATGTGTAATGATTAATCTCACATAAATGCACCTGTAAATTTAATTATACTCTTTAATATACACGTAAACATACTCGTAAATGAACTGAAATTAGTTTAAAAAAAAAAAACATTTTTGTTACGGAAATAATGAATGAAGTTGAAATTTAAAATGAACAAAAATTGTTGCTCCGCATAATACCCAAATTTTATCTATAGAACTAGCCAAAGTAATCTAACTCGTAATATTTTCCAAAACCTGTAGAATTCTGGAAACTGGCGCTTTACTGAAAACACAATACCGACCTTAAACAACAACATGTTCTCTTAGGATCAATATATCATTGAGCAGTCTTCCATCAGCCATGACATCGATAACTTTTAGTTTGCTATTGAAATTTTCTAAAAAAAAAACTCCAGAAAGCTTAGTTTTCAGTAAAGTACAAGTTTATAAAAGTCTACAACTGTCGGAAAAAATTACAAGCCAGTTTATTAAAGCTGGTCTTGTAGTTATATCTCGTCTAATCGGTGAAGAAACAAGTTTTGTTTGATTAAAGTCTTATCTTCGCTCTTTACTACCGTAAGACTTAATTCTTTTAAGTAGCTTTTATTAAACATACAGAATAAAGACTATATAAAGATCTTGGTCTAATTTAAGCAATGAAACTAAACAAGTCACTAGGATTTTTTTTTAAAATACGGTATTAAATACAAGTTTTACTTCCCTTAAACTTTTCAAAAAGACATTTGTAACTTTTACACTTGATGAGGGAGTCCAAATGGGGTTTTATCGCATTTATTTTTGAAAATCAATGCATAAAAATTATGTTATTTATCATGAAAATTTTTTTTTTTCAGGAATGACATTAGTTTTCATTAGGCATTTTTTTCATATCTCGTTTTTAGTTTTCACTTAACATAAGAGCTGGGAGAGGAATTAAACAAGAGAGAGGAGAGGGTCCAACCTCCAGATAAGCACTTCCTCTGTGAAGATAAGAATGATGCTATTAATATGCATCCTGACCTTTCCACTCCGGAAGAGCCATATGGAGCCTTACGATGAAGCTTATTAAGACGAACCAATAATAGGGACGTAGAGAGAGACTGTAGATTTGAGGCAAATAGACAGGAAATGGCTGAAAATCTTCTGTTTAAGGTTCTTACGCCATGGAAAATTGATTGGCTCTATTAGAATTTTTGACCCTTTTTGTGAAAAAAAAAAGAATTATGTTTTGTGGTACTATATGAGAGAAATCACCATTTTGCTGTTCTTTGTCCAGATCATTGGGTCAAAAACTGTTCAACGTTTAAGACCACGATAAATCAATTTGTTATATTAAATTTGTATTCTTTGGCATTTTATCCCTTGTTGGAAAAAAATGCTTTGTGGCAAAAACAGTAAAATCGACACTGGCCCGGGGGTTGAAAAGATGGGAGGTGATATATACATAAAAATTTTCTGGTTATCTTACAATTTCTATTCTTTAGCATTTTGACCTTCTTCGGGCCAGATTGAAATTTGGTGGTAAAATACGTAAGAGCCAACCACTTCGCTGTGGCATGATTTCTTTTGTTACTTAAGAAGGGTACTAGATATAAAAATTTTCCTTCAAAAGAACCCTCTACCAACATTATTTAACAATAGGTTTAATATGATCACCCTTAGTAAGCAAGAATAAAAAACGAAAGAGATATCAGTACTTTCTTTGCAAAAGAAAGCATTTTTCCTTTGTTGTTCAAGGTGGGGGGCCGTAACGTTCCTTTAACGGATTTTCAACCACAGTGATAAGAATGGTGATCTTTTTATTTCATTCTGATGCCTATTCCAAGTACTTTCAAGCTCTTTTTCTAGATTCCTGAAGACTTGTTTTCACTGGGAAACCAGAGTCCCTTGTCAGGTTATCCCATAGACTGAAACCCAGGAATCTGGGAAACCAGATTACTGTTTTAAAATTAAGTAAAACGAAATAATAATTACTGTCCCTGAATTAGCTACAAACAAATGTTTTTTTTTCACTAGTCAGTTTGTTTTTCACAACACGCTTATAAATGTTTGGCAACTCTGAGCATTGTATTTTTTTTTACTTGGTTTCAGCTATCGCTTTCCAGTTGTGTAAATAAACAGATCCGCCAAGTCAGCAATTTATAATCAAGTCATTCATCTTTTTTTAATCAGCAGATTTTTAACTAATTAAATAAAAAACCAGTTTTTTTAACTGAAAGTAAGGAGCGACATTAAAACGAACAGAAATTACTTCATCTATGAAAAGGGCTGCTTCCTCATCAACGCCCTAAAGTTTTACTCTTTCTCTCAACTCTACTTTAGCAGTAAAAAACTTTAGCGTAAAGAGCTGGGCACAGATGAGGAAGCAGACTCTTTCATATACGAAGTAATTGCGTCGTGGGAGCAACACTTCGGTTTTGTCCCGTTTTTTTTCATATGCCGCTCATCTCGGCTTATTCCTGGAAACTGGTAAGGGTCTAACCTCTGCGGTTTTTACGGAAAGTGTTGACCTCCGGCTGGACAGATGAATATGACATTACATTTTGGAAACCTCCGCAGAACTCTTGCCTGGGGCCAAAAAGGATGTTTTTTGCTTGTTCACGAACCAGAGCCTATGATGAGCGAAGGGAGGTGAAGTTTTATAGCCTTTGTCAGAGAAGAGTATCTGAAATTGAGCAGCCAAGCTTTTGTTTAATCAAACCATGTTTGAACATAGATGGATAGATAAACTTTCGAATATAAAACATTCTTCGCCGTCCCATTGTCTCTGCGTATACATAAATTGTCAGTTTTACCGACCCTCGAACATACAACATACATTTGTCCGTGGGAAAAACAATCCTTATTAAGATCTATACCACATTTTTCTAATGATTGCCCTTGAGATTTTTTTGATGATGATTGCAAATGCTAATCGAATCGGGAATTCCAATCTTTTAAATTGAAAAGACAGATCCGTTGGAGAATCATGGGAATGCGAGGAATAAGAACAGCCTCACCCTCAAAAGACCCTGTCAAGATTGTTGCCTCTATTACGTTTTCCATTATTTTTTACGGCAAGTCGCGTGCCATTGCAAAGCTTTAGTGGGTTAATTCTTCAGAACAGTATTATTGGTACGCCTATTTTTGGCTGTAGTACGTATGGTGAAATCCCTGGGAGATCCAGGGAATTTGAAAATTCAGATGGATAATTAACTGCTTCATTTGGTTCCTGAACTGTATCGACTGACTTGTATATTACTTCCTTGTCTCGAATCTTAGTCAAAATAATATTGTTGATTTTGTGAAAGTCTTTATTCTTGGCTGCCAAAATCGCTCGTTCACTGAGCCATTTATGATTTTTATAATTGGTTAGAATATTCGGAAATACCTTTTCAACCAGTAGGCAGTTGTATATGTTCCTAAATTGAGTCTCCTGGGAGCTTTCGGTTTCCAATTGCTAGTAATTTATCTGAAAATATTTCACCAGAGTCATCGTTTTGTAATCAGAAAAGCAAATTTATAGTTAGTTTTAATGTCTTTACGTGTGCCCATAAAAGAGAATTTTTCAGGCAAGCATTCATTTCGTCTGCAGGGGTTGATCTAGGTATTATAGGTAATGTTTGAGATTTTCGCTTATGAAGAATAATATTTTGAGGTAAAAAATGATTACCAACCATAAAGATTGCCACTTCGCCGATAGTTGGAGCATTGTATCTACGCACATGTTCACCAGTCGGCGTTTTGTCGGTGGAAATAACAATTTCATGCGTTTCAGTAGGCATCAAATCGATTGCTGTTTTGAACAGGCACACTAAATCATTATTTTTGTGGAATAGATGTTGCAATTAGGAAACGATAGTCCTTTCAACGTCGGGAGAAATTTCGCAACGTGCATTCCATTCAGAATTGCTATCACTCATGAAGTACAGTTGTAAAAATTTATGATTCTCACCTGAGAATGGTAGAAGGGACCCTGTTCTATGATAAATTTTCCCTTTTACTTTGAAAGTAGGCATAAATTAATCTTGATTTTGGATTTGGACACCAAACGAGGTCATTTGGAAACATGAGTTATATTTTCTGATGTTTAAAAAAGAAACGCCTGGATTCTGACGTAGTACTAGTAAGCAAAGTCTTCAATGGCTCTGGTGGTGCAGCCAGTTGAGGAGGTTTAATTTTTCCTGAGGCACAACATATTCCCATGGTTTCATCATTAAATTTCAAGGCCAAATTTCAAATTTCAAAAGGCCAAAGGCAAAAAGGATAAATTTCACCCATAGTCACGATTTGAATATCTTGACCCAAGCTATAATCATCGGAAGGGCAGTACTTGAATGCCAGTCGATTATACACCCATTGCTTTTGTAATATAGTGACACACCTCCTTTTTTACCTTTCCCATCAGTGGCAAGTCTGGTTTCGTGTTGCTCTGGTAGTTTCTCGACACCCCTTCTTTTTTACTTTCTCTTTTAGCATCAAGCCTGGTTTCGGTTTGCTCTGGTAGTTCCTCGACACATCTTCTTTTTTTGCTTTCTGCGTCAACTGCAAGTCTGGTTTCGTGTTGCTCTCGTGGTTCTTCGACACGCCTTCGCTGACATAAATTGCACATTCTTAATCTGGTCCTTTCTCTTCGAACCGCAAGCCTGGTTTTGCGTTGCTTCTGTGTTTCGTCCTGGTGTTCAATTTTTGGTAACATTCTAGAATAATTTCTTTTGAAATTAATTGACACTTGGACAAATTGTTTTCAAGCACCAAGCATTCTAAAGCTCAACAATTTTTAATAAACTTCAGAATTTGGTTTTCTATTTTGAGGTTTTCGAATTACTTTGATCCAATGACAAAATATATTGAAATATTTTTGCAATTACCTGTTTTTTTACATTTTAAGCAACTTAATAAAATTGAAAGAGCCTCAATTTTTTTAAATACTTACTATTCAAAAAAAGTTATTATTGAATGTTTGATTAAGATAGAGTGGTAGAGAAAATGAAAAAAAACTGAAACCGCTCTTTTTCCTACTTTTTAAATGATTGCCATTGTGCTTATTTTTATCTTTTTTCCTTTTTATTTTTCGTTTTTCCAGTTTTTTAGTTTTTCTTTATATTTGTTTTTTTCTTTTTTATTTTTTCATTTTTCTTTGTCATTAGTTTTTGTCTTTTTTTATTTTTTTATTTTTAGTGTTTTTCTTTTTTTTTAATTTTTTAATCTTATTATAATTTTTTTCTTTTTTAAGTTTTTTCTTTTTTGGTTTTTTCTTTTTTCAACTGTTTTTCATTTTTTTTTCCCTTTATTTTAGTTTTCCTTTTTTTAAGTTTCATATTTTTTTAATTTGTATTCTTTTTCAGTTTTTTCTTCTTTTTTAGTTTTTTTTTATTTTCATCCTTTTTTTCTTTTTTGTTATTTTTAGTTTTTAACTTTTACGGTTGCCTAGTCGGCGAAGTCGGACAAAGGTTGCCGCAACACTTCACGCTGACCGAGCAACGTAGGTCAAATTTCTGTTTATTTTAAGTTTTAATGTCGCTCCTTCCTTTCAGCTGAAAAAACTTGTTTTTCTTATTTAATTTCTGAACGTTTTTGAATCAATGCATGTTTTGATTTTGGCTCTCTGCAGATGAATAAATAAAACAAAATATGCTTATTTTTGTGGCTTAATGGCTTTCTCATAGTTATGATCGAATGATTTTTGAGAAAAAAAAGAAATGGGGGAGGAGGTCTAGTTGCCCTCCGATTTCTTGGTTACTTAAAAAGGCAACTAGAATTTTTAATTGTTTACGAATGTTTTTATTAGTAAAAGCTATACGTAACTTACAAATTAGGTTACGTAACGATATTTTCTTTTCTCAAGTTTTTATTATGTACTTGAGGGGGTTTACCCCTTCGTTAGTACCTGCTCTTTACACTAAAGCTTAAATTGTGTCCCAATTCCTTAAGAATGGCCCATGAATCACAAAAGCCGTAGAATAAATAGTTGAAACAACTAAAAATACTATAGCGTAAAGAGCGAGGTATTAAAAGGAGGTGAGCCTCTCATATGCGTAATAATTTATTCTCGTTTTAAGTTTTAATGCTGCTCCTTGCTTCCAGTTGAAAAAACTTTTTTATGTTTATTTTTTCATTGTTTTTTTTTATAATTATAGAAAATTCTGCGCTCCCTTCATGGAAATTTTCTTCTCCAATGACAAATTCCTCATTGAAAAGTTCCCCCAACATATCTCCTTCTTCTCAACCCCTCCCCCAACCAAAAAATCCCCCTGAAAACGTCTGTACACCTCCCCATAACCATTACTATGTGTAATCACTGGTCAAAGTTTGTAACTAGTAGCCCCTCTCATGGGGACTGTGAGGTAGCAGGTCGTACCCAAAGACATACTTATAAGGTTGTTTTGACTACGCTGAATAAAATTGCTATCTCAGAATTTTGATCTGGTGACTTTGAGAATATAATCAGTGTGAGAGGGGGCCTAGGTGCCCTCCAATTGTTTTGGTCACTTAAAAAGGGCACTAGAAATTTTCATTTCAGTTAGAATGAGCCCTCTTGCAACATTCTAGGACCACTGAGTCGATACGATCACCTTGGGGAAAAAAACCAAAACACAAAGAAACGAATAAACACTCATCCGTGATCTGCCTTCTGACAAAAATACTAAATTCCACATTATTGTGGAATTTGATGCTTCAAATTCCACATTTTGTGGAAATTACTGACGAGTTTTACATTTTTTTGAGAAATTACTTTGGAAACTACTGAAATTTTGTGGAAAATCTGACGAAAATACTAAATTCCACATTTTGTGGAATTTTGACAGCTTGAAGCTTCTACAATAGGGTTTTCTGATATGCTGAATCTGATGGTGTGAGTTTCTTTAAGATTTTAAGACTTTTAAGGGGTATTTCCCCCTATTTTCTAAAATAAGGCAACTTTACTCAGCCTCGTAACTTTTGATGGGTAAAACTAAACTTGATAAGACTAAACTTATATATTTAAAATCAGCATAAAAATGTGATTCTTTTGATGTAGCTATTGGTATTAAAATTCCATTTTTTTTAGAGTTTTGGTTACTATTGAGCCGGGATGCCCCTTAATACAGTTTGTTACCACGAACTGTTTGATACAGATTTACCCCCTGTATTGAACTTGATGACCAATTAAATAAAAAAACTTTTAACTGAAAGAAAGGAGCAATATTAAACCTTAAAACAAACAGAAATTATTCCTTATATGAAATGGGACCGTCCCAACCTCAACACCCCGTTTTTATGCTAAAGTTTTATTGTTTTAAAAAGTAAATCTGTGAAAAAGAGTCAAACTTTAGCGTAAAGAGTGGGGCGTTGAGGAGGGGACAGATCCTTTCATATACGAAATAATTTCTATTCGTTTTAAGTTTTAATGTCGATCCTTACTTCCAGTTAAAAACACTTATTTTCTTATTTAATTCCTGAACGTTTTGAATTAATATAGGTTTTGATTTTAGCTCACCGTACATGAATAATTAAAACAATATTACCATAGTAATTTTACTTTTTAGGATAACTGGCTCTCTCAAAAATTGATGATATGATTTCGAGAAAATAGGAGAATATAGGGGCTTTCTCATAGTTTTAATCAGAAGATTTTGAGAAAAAAGAGAGGGGGCGGAGGTCTAATAGCCCTCTAATTATTTGATTACTTAAAAAGGCAACTAGAACTTTTGATTTATTACGAACGTTTTCATTAGTTTACGCTAAAGTTTGACTCTTTCTCTTAACTCTTCTTTTTTAAACAGTAAAAAACTTTAGCGTAAAGAGCGGGGCTTTTAAGAGGATTAAATAAAAAAACAAGTTTTTTTAAATTAAAGTAAGGAGCGACACTTGAAACGAACAGAAATTACTCCATATATGAAAGGGGATTTTCCTCTTCAACGCCTCGCTCTTTACGCTATAGTTTGACTTTTCTCTTAACTCTACTTCTTAAAACATTAAAAAACTTTTTAGGAGGAAAAGACCCTTTCATATACGGAGTAATTTCTGTTCGTTTAAATTTTTAATGTCGCTCCTTGCTTTCATTTTAAAAAAAACAGTTTTTTCTTTTATTTAGTTTTGGGACGTTTTTAATTAATGCATGTTCTAATCTTGGCTCTCCGCACATAAACTATTAAAACGAAATTTACATATAATTTTTTTTTGGCTAAATGGCTTTCTCGTCTGTCTAAAGTAGGCAATGGCAGATCAAGGTGGGGGCGCGTGTCCCCCTAACTTAATGGTGGATTTGGGGATAATATCATGTTGCCATATTAGATATCATATTTTTCGAAGCGGGTGAACAGCTTTTATTTTTTTATGGCGGTTTCTATAAATTCCTGTGTTTTGTATAAATTTTTTTACATCATTTTAATTTTAACAGATTTATTAGAACTTCATCCCTCAGCAGATTTTAGATTAAATTTACGAACATTTCCACAACCTACTTACGGCGCATACTCATTGAGGTTCCCTTTAAATTGCTGGCATTTCTTTGTTTGCAAGTTTATTGGAGTAAAATATTTTGCAATCCCCACTAAAAAAATCCTGGATCAGCCCCTGGCAGTAGGTTATAATTAGCTTAGACTCAATGAGAAAAAATACGATGTGGGTAAATTTTTCTTTAATATGTAATTTATAGAAATGGTTAAGTTATGTATTTAACATAACGCATTCTGTGCGCCATGCTTTCCATAAGTTTCATCTGCAGTTTCCATGATTTTTTTTCTAAAGTATTATATTTTCATCGTGTTTTGGGATATCAAACAGTTCGTGGTAACGAACTGAAGTAAGGAGCGACCCGGCTCAATAGAAACCAAAACTCTAAAAAATGGAATTTTGATACCAATAGCTACATCAAAAGAATCGTATTTTAATGCTGATTTTAAATATACAAGTTTAGTCTTACACACCAAAAGTTACGAGCCTGAGAAAATTTGTGTTATTTTAGAAAATAGGGGGAAACATCCCCTAGAAGTAATATAATCTTATCGAAAATTACACCATCAGATTCAGCGTATCAGAGAACCCTACTGTAGAAGTTTCAAGCTCTTATCTACAAAAATGTGGAATTTTGTATTTTTTGCCAAAAGGCAGATCACGGATGCGTGTTTATTTGTTTCTTTTTTTTTCTTTTCCCCAGGGAGGATCGTATCGACCCATTTGTCCTAGAATGTTGCAAGAGGGCTCATTCTAATGGAAATGAAAAGTTCTAGTGCCCTTTTTAAGTGACCAAAAAATGGAGGGAACCTAGGCCCACTCCCACGCTAATTATTTTCCCAAAGTCATCGGATCAAAATTCTGAGATAGCCATTTTATTCAACGCAGTCAAAAACCTTATAACTATGTCTTTGGAAACGACTTACTCCTCCACATTCCCCGTGGGAGGGACTACAATTTACAAACTTTGACCAGTGCTTACATATAGTAATGGTTATTTATTTATTTATTATTACAATAGTGGTAAGCATTAATGCTTGTCGCAAAAACACAAAAACACAAAATCATAATACTAATCTAAGGTAAATTGGCAACGACAAATTAAACAGCAAAAACTTCTAAATAAAACGACACTACACAACAAAAGCGTCTAAATAAAAAGGTGTATTTACTAATGCACTTCTAAAATTTAGAACACTCCCTGCCTCGACAACCTCCAAAGTCAAACCATTCCATGATCTGGCAACTCTACTAACAAAAGATAATTGATTAATTTTTTTCAGTGGTTTTGGGGGATGTAATTTATAATCATGCTGACAAGTAGAGTGATAATGGCTAAATTTAAAAAATAAATTTGGATCAACATCATCCACTCTTTCAATCATACGAAACACATTTACAAGGTCATTGCGACGTCTACGAAACTTCAACGACGGGAGTTGAAGCCTAGAAAGTCTCTGTGGATAAGAAAGGCGCTAAAGGTATGGGACCAATATTATACTCAAGAAGTATAAAAGGGAGCATCGAAGGGAGTCACCCTTCGATGCTCGCGTAGCTATTTGGGATTTCACGAAAAGAGTTATTATTCACGAGGGTTAGTCCGTTTTTGCTACGCTTTATTTTCCAGTTAGTTTCGCCAGCGTCCAATTTCGATTTCAGCTCCTGTTTCAGGGCATCGTACTTCTTTTTTTCCAACAGTTCAATCTTAGTACGATCATGAGAGACTTTGAACAAGGGGTATGTAGCTTTGATACTAGCAGTCTCCGACATCAGATAGAAACAAGCTGTATCATGTTCTACCCATGTCTTGAACATCAACTTAATAGGCCTGATCATACCAGGAATATTTTTACCAAGTCTAACTGAGTAGCTACATTTCGCAGGGCAAAGTACAAGTAGCTTGTCGTTGAAAAATTCGCAATCGGTCTCGTTTTGTTGTCTACGAGATGACAAAGTAGCATCTTCAGCTAAACTAATCACGATCAGGTGTTTTGTTTTTTCCACAATATCTGACACATAAAAAGAACTTAAGTTCGAGCTACTGACACTGATTTCCTCGTCCTTTTCACAAATTTTTCAGTTGGGCTTTTTTCCAAGCTCTGACACTTCACCCCTATTAGGTTCTCGGTATTGGGAAGTGTACAGGTGTTTTCAGGAGGATTTTTTGGTTGGGGGGAGGGATTGAGAAGAGGGGAATATACTGGGGGAACTTTCCATCGAGGAATTTGTCATGGGGGAAGAAAATTTCCATGAAGGAAGCGCAGGATTTACTAGCATTATTTAAAAAAAATGAAAAAATAAATATGAAAAAGTTTATTTCAGTTGGAAGTAAGGAGCAGCATTAAAACTTAAAACAAACAGAAATTATTACCAATACGAGGGGCTCACTCCTCCTAATACCTCGCTCTTTACGCTAAAGTATTTTTAGTAATGTCAACTTAGGCTTCTAGGCAACTAGGCTTCTTCCCCCGCTCTTTTTTTCTCGAAATCATTCGATCAAAATTATGAGAAGGCCATTTAGCCAAAAAAAAAAAAAATGCAAATTTTGTTTTAATGATATCTCTGCAGAGCCAAAATCAAAACATGCATTGATTCAAAAACGTTCAGAAATTAAATAAAAAACAAGTTTTTTCAACTGAAAGTAAGGAGCGACATTAAAACTTAAAACGATCAAAAATTACTTCGTATATGAAAGGGGCTGCTTCCTCATCAACGCCCCGCTCCTTACGCTAAAGTTTCTTACTGTTTTAAAAAGAAGAGTTGAGAGATAGAGTCAAACTTTAGCGTAAAGAGCGGGGCGTTGATGAGGAAGCAGCCCCTTTCATATACGAAGTAATTTCTGTTCGTTTTAAGTTTTAATGTCGCTCCTTACTTTCAGTTGAAAAAAATTGTTTTTTTTATTTAATTTCATTAAGATCAACCTAACTTTTCTTCTTGGGCCAGGTGAGGATTTTTAACAAGTAACGCTTAATTAACATATGGTATAGTGATTTTAGCTATTGTGTCCCTCTTTTGCACTATTCACCAGATGTGGCCTTATTTGTTGTTTTTTCAGTGTCAAAGAATAAAGTTGACCAACTCCTTCCTATTTCAACAACAAAAAACGAGAAAAAATTCGTAAGTTATTCAAGCTTTATTGTATATCCAACACCGGATGTCAATGCATCAAAGAAATATATATATATATATATATATATATATATATATATATATATATATATATATATATATATATATATATATATATATATATATATATCATGAAAAGAGAAATCACCAATGCTACAGCACAAACACAAAAAAAAAAAAAAAAAAAAAAAAAAAGACATAAGGAGAAAAGGAAGACTGTTTTCCTAAATTAGTGATTAATATAAACCAGAACTTAAATGAGGCCTTAGCCCTACTCATCCATACAATCACATAGGTCAAACAGCATAGCCACGCACAATCAACCATAAAGAATAATCCATGGACAGGCAGTCATGTCGTCAATAAGTATAAGTCGTCATTTACCAAAAAATAGAAAAAATAATATAGACAAATAATTCAGAGGCAATACCCAACATAAGGGCTCATCAGGAGAATATATATATATATATATATATATATATATATATATATATATATATATATATATATATATACATATATATATATATATATATATATATATATATATATATATATATATATATATATATATATATATTCTCCTGATGAGCCCTTATGTTGGGTATTGCCTCTGAATATATATATATATATATATATATATATATATATATATATATATATATATATATATATATATATATATATATATATATATATATATATATATATATATATATATATATATATATATATATATATCATGAAAAGAGAAATCACCAATGCTACAGCACAAACACACACACACAAAAAAAAGAGAGATAGAAGGAGAAAAGGAAGACTAAAGGCACTAAAACTTTTAATTTCCTTTAAAATGAGCCTTCTTACGATATTCTTGGACCACTTGGTTGATACGATCACCCCTGGGAAAAAAACGAACAGACAAACAAACAAACATACAAATAAACACGTGTCTGTCTTCTGGCAAAAATTCAAAATTCCATATTTTGTAGAAAAGAGCTTGAAAACTTCTGCAGCAGGGTTTTATGAAACTCTGAATCTGGTGTGATTTTTGTTAAGATTCTTTGATTTTAAGGGGGTGTCTTCCACAATATTATAAAATAAGGTAAACTATTTCGGACTCGTAACTTTTGATGAGCCAGACCAAACTTGATGAACCATATACATTTAAAATCAGCATTAAAGTGCAATTCTTTTTATATAAATATTGGTATCAAAATTCTAGTCCTTAGGGTTAAGTTTGCTATATAGCCGGGTCGCTCCACACTACAACTCCTTACCAAGAACTGTTTGATTTTTAAAAACAATTGTTATTTTTATCTTAATTAGTTTTTTCGCTTCTTTTTTTTGTTGAGAAATGATCCCAGACGTGGGACTGAAAAATTCATTTTAATTAAGTTTTCTTTTGTTTTTATTTATAGAGCATCTTGGAGGACCTTAGGGTTTCTTAGAGCATGTTAATATTTGCGACATAAATTTGTAGTATACCCTAGAAATTGAAATTGACAATAAATTACCACTTTTAGATGTTTTAATTATTCGTAATACTAATAAACTGGAATTTACTGTCTATAGAAAACCAAAGTAAAATAATATCTATCTTCCTTTTAATTCAAATCCCCGTAACAAGTTGAAACAGCAGTTGTAACTTCTCTCATTGATTGTGCCCTGAGCATTTTCTCTGATTCGGACATAAATGAAGAAATATATTTTATCTGATATATTCTATTTGGTAATGGTGGTAATGGTAATGGTAAAATTTGGTAATGGTATTCTATTTTTCAATAATATATTTAAGCGTAGGCTAAAAAGAAATTCCTGTAAAATTGAAGATATATCACAATTTGAGGCTCCTGATAAGCCCTCAAATATTATCTATCTTCTGTACATCCTAAAATCACAACAAAATTAAAAGATGCTTGTATAAAAAATAACCTGTATTTAGTTCTCACTAATAATTTTAAAATCAAAGGTTTCTTAAGCCCCTGTAAAGATAAAACCCCGGATACTCGCTAAAGAGGGGCTTATCATATACAATGCGACTGTAGCAAATATTATATTGGCAGACATTATCAGAATCTAGAAAAAACGACTACACCAGCATAAAGAAGACACAGACAAAGCATTATTTTTTAACAGTTCTAATAGCTCCTTTGATTCTGCTCCAGCCTGATATATATTTAGTAATCTCTCCCAGACAATATTTAAAAAAAAATTCTTATTAGTAATGATTTGGGGAAAAAACAGGTGGTTTGGGAATCAATCGTAATTACTCTTACAATAAATAATAATATTTCTTTCAATAGGGACTTGGGAGAGTGTTCACTCAATTCTTTATGCTCAAGTTTAATGAAAAATCATCTAACAAAATATTTCACTTAACCAATTTAAAATAGTATTGAACTAGTTACAAAAGGCCTTTGAGGCAAGCTCCAAAAAAAGCATGAATAGCTTTGAAAACTTTTAGTTAATTATTTTTGCTCTCTTTGCTTTGAAAGAATTTTTCGTCTCACATCATTGTATTTATCAGTCTTGGCTGAACTTCGTTGCAGTAAGGATGATATAGCTGTTTTTAAAAAAACTTTAACATTTTTAGAATTTTCAGATTTTGATGTATGTTCTTATAATGAAAAAGAAATCACTAATGCAACAGCACAAACACACAAATAAATGAACACCATAAAACCAAACTTAAGAAATATAAACAATAAGAAATAATAATAAATACTAAAAATAAAAATATAAAACAATAAAAAAATTTAACTATATAAACCAAAAAAGAAAGACAGAAGGAAAAAGGAGGACTGTTTTCCTGTTTTAATAATTAATGTAGATCAGTATTTGAACAAGGCCTTATCCTAGGCCGTATCCTCGATGTTTTTTGAGAGGGCTGGGGAGGTTGAAAAAAAGAAATTTTAATGTATAAATAATGTGTTTTATGCAATTTTATTGCGTTTTTACGAGTCAAACCAACATTTCAGAGGGGGGGGGGGGGGTCAGATCCTCTCACCCACCACCTGGATGTGGCGTTACATCTTTCTGAAATCGCGAAACCTAATTCAGGAGAAATCACTTTTTTGACTGACGACTTTATATTATCTAACTTAATTTGATTTTATGTGCCATTTACATATCGGAAACTCTTACATCTTCATGGTTCTTTACCTTGTAAATCGTTTGGTTATTGCTTGTTTCTTATTATTTGTCATAGATAAAGTGAATCTTTATGGATCTTTCACAGCATTCAGTTGAAACAATTATAGATGGTTTCACTCCAACCATAAAAAAGTTTGTGGTTAAGCAATTATAGAAATAAAAATAAAATTTAATATAAAAACTAACATGCATTTTAAAAAGAGTTTTGGAATCATTTATGTCTGGCTAGAACCCACTGTTTATCATAGTTTAAAGGTAATTTATGGTAATAAAATGTAATTTAACTACCTGCAAAGTTTTATTGACTGTCTTCATTTCATGTTTCTTAACAGGGTTTTTAAGAATAGCACTTTAGCACATTCTTTGGTAGCTGTGATTCTTTGGAGTTCAACGTTTTTGCTTTAAATACAAAACATCTTCTCTGGGGAGGTCCTTTAATCGTTTATTTAATTCAAGCACGGTAAGAGCAAAAAGTAGTTAATTGTCAATGTGATTAACACTACCACCATAGACGGAAGCCGAGCCGCAGTGGTGGACAAAATGCTGGCCGATAATTTTTTGGTGGGGACAGTGTCTTTCATTCCAGTGGGGTTTCTGGTGGTGTAGCTGGTACATTTGTACGTTCCAAATGTTCTATAACAACATAATGTTGAATATGCATATTTTGATGATGTAGCATTGAACAAAGACCCATTAAATGGCTGTTTGTATTTCACTCCCGAGATATTCAGACATGCGAGGATGGTGCCGCTAAGAAATCAGGGGAGTGCCAGGAAGTTTGACTTGGAGCCAGGGAGATAATTTAGCAAGAAAGGAAAGATTTTCACATTTTTATTTTACCTGCAAAGATCTACTAGAAACTCTTATGGAAATGCTTTCAATAGATTTTTTATAGAATATGGAGTAGATGAGATATATAAGTAAAAAAGGCCTACAAAACTAAACAAGTAATCATGACAAACAATGGTAGAAATTTACCAGGGATTGGGAGGGGGGTAGGTGTGTTTTCAAAACCTAGAGGGGGTTACCTTATTGCTGTTCAATTTTTTTACGAATATTCTAAAAGGAGGTATCTGCTGAAAAGTCGGTTGGTGTTTTGATGGCTAACAAGTCCAATATTGGTTTTTAATTATGCAGATTGAAAATCATCAAACGATGTCCGTTAAAACGAGGTGCAGAATGCCAACGTTTGTAGAAAAAATTGATGATAGGAGGGGGTGGACTACTGGATGAGCATCTGGCCACTTTGATTCTTCAATCATAGCTGCTTGTGTATTCTGACTCAAGAAGCTTGAATGTACCTACTTTTTTAGTTAAAAATAGTCGTTGAAAAGGGCGTGTGGATGGTTGGGGTACATGAACCCGGTTAATTATCTCCATGATAGTGTGAAACTCCTTGCAAAATAAATATAATGCCACATCCCAACATCCAGTTTAATAATAATTTAACATCTACCACTGTGAAAAATAATTGGTTAAATGCGAGAAAGAGGGAGACTATAGTAGTCAAAATTCGTATATTTTGGCTGAAAATACTCACATGGCTCCAGTTAAAACAAGATCCAACATGCTTACCTTTCCAATAAAAATTTGAATTTGAAAGGGGAGGAAGATTTTACCTTAGAAGGGCTTCTGGCCACTTTAGCTTTTCAATTAAACTGCCCAAACATCGTTGGGTTACTCAACTTCGAACAAGCTGTAATACGGCTGCTTTTCTCATTAGAAGCAGTTGTTGGTATAGATAAGGGATGCTGAGGACCACAAACTACATTCATGCTCCAACGATTTAAACATCTTTTTATGACTCTACTTCGAAGAATATATAATTTTCCTGCGTGTCTGATGCAAAATAGGGGGTAAAGGGCGCGGATCTTCTGGAAAGAGTTGGAGGTCACAAGTATGTTTTTTTAAATCATACTGATTGAAAATTCTTGCTTGATCCAGGATCAGTAAAGTTACCACTTGCCAACATCCCTATAAACAAACATTTATCTTTACGTTGCACATCTTACATCATCCTACCTTTCATTAATTTTCTTATCGGTGGCTTAAAAATACTACTTTATGTTGTTGAATATTACTCCCAATACATCCAAAGAAATTATAAGGACCCATAGTTCCACTCCAAACTAAATTGGTTATCTGAACCTTAGAACCTATATACTGGTATTTTTTTCTGCTCATGACAGTCACTAATATATGTGGTCAAAATATCCCAAACTTTTTGTTTCTGCTTTTTTTATGTGCGTGTAACTGAATTACAAACAACTGAATCCCTGTGCCTGAACCACCATGTAACTGAACCACCGTGTAACTGAACCGTCGTAAAACTGAGCCCATGTATAACCAAACCCCTCTTCAACTGAACCCTTATGCATCTTAACCACCAGTCAACGTAACCTCATTTAACTAAACCCTCGTGCAACTAAACTCCTGTGCAACTCAACTCCATTTAGCTGAACCGCCGTGTAACTGTACCACCGTGCAACTGAACCACCGTGGAACTGAGTTACTATGCAACTGAACCACCTTGAACCTTATTCCTCATGTAACTGAACCATCATATAACTGAGCCACCGAGCTCAGTTTTTTAGTACTATAAAAAAAGAGGCACTATCATTGGGTAAAACACAAGTTAGAATTTTTACATGTTCAAACTTATTGGAATTGTTTGTTTCTTATAGTCTTGACATAAATGCCTGTCATGATCATTCATAAAAAGCTTTGCTTTATTTTTTACAAAAAAAGAAGATCCGATGTCACAAACCATTAGAGCTAATTTATTTATCTTTTTTCACATAGGTCAGACCTTTCTAGACTTTAAATAATAAACATATGAGTTTAAAATATTTAACATTTGTGAATATAGAAAACCAATTTTGATCAGATGTTTTTGAGGAGATTGCAGCTAAAAAGGATATGCGGGGGGGTCTTGTTGCACTCAAGCTTTTTTTTCTACATTGCTTCAACATGCCCAGAAAGTTTAAGCTTCATACCCTCAGGCTTATACACTTAATTCTTCTCAATACATTGCAGATACGTCATCTTGTAAAACTGGATGCACAAAGTACCTTTTGATTTAGTTGAAGAGGCTCCTAAGCATTTTCCAAACGAGGTGACGGCTAATACCATCAGCCATTTTAGATATTGCTGGTATTTTCTTTTCATAACCAATAAAGAAAAAATGTCTTTTGATTGTGTTTGGGATTTTTCTTGACATTTCTCTAAAGTTTTACCTTAATGTTCTATGATTTTTTATTTATAGAATCAAATATGCTCTCTTTTCTTGATAAAGAAACCACCTTGTACTTGATTTTTTTACCAGTGTGATAGAAAATTTTCAAGTATACTTGAAATTTTCCTTACAGCCCCTGCACCAGGGGCTACGGGTTGTGAACCCTGGAGGCATAGTTATTTAACCTTTAATTTTTTTTTAAGTGTAAAGGTTATCTCAAAATTATGGATTGGATGCATTTTGGTAAAAAAGAGGGTGTGAAAGCCCTTTGATCACGTTTAACGTTTAAAAAGTGCACTGGAGATTTTGATTTCCAATCGAGTGAGTCCCCCCCTCACTTCCATGGTTAATAAAAAAATATTTTTAAGAAGGAAAGACTGATTGTTCTCTGATGAACTTTGACTCTTTAAAATTAAACTTAAAAATTCAATTTCCAATCAAATGGTCCCTCTTCAAAGTTCTTACGATCATTTCTTGTGTAAAATCTTTAAATTTTAACAATTAATGGTAACTTGCAATAGTCTACAGCCCTTGCCTCGAGCACTTTAAAGTTTTTTGTTAATCATGTCTATTAATCAAGTTATATTATTTGACAGGAAATTGAAAGTTTTAGTGCCCTTTTAAAAGTCAATCGTTAAACCCTTTTTAAGAGTAGGATGCTAAAATCCGGTTTCATAGCCACAAAGACTGAAATCAATTTAGCTTGCTACTCATAGTGATAGAAGATAGTGTCTGAAGATGGATTTTGAAATGAAGATTTGGGATAATTCTAAGCTGTTAGTTATAATGCTAAGTTGTAATTTTACAATTTTCCTAATACAGTATTATATTTTCATTATATTTTTTTTATTTTATTAGCCTTATCAAAAGTTTAAGTTACATATTTGAATATTAAGGGGTGGGGTGATTGTGCATTATGTAAAATACCTAACTTAATCTAATCCAACCACCTCTATACGTAAGATACATTTAATTAAAGGGCTTGAAGTCAACTGGAAAATTGTAAAGAGACAGGAAAGGGCTCATTTAAAACAATTGCAAAGACAATTGTAAAGAGCTCATTTATTAGCTAAGACTGTTTTACAAAGCTACTGTGACAGTGCTAAGTAAAATATAACTTTTCACAAACAGAAACTGCATTTTGTATATTATTTCCGCATAGTATCTGTAAAGATTATACCAGTAGGTACTTTACAATCGTAAAGCCGTAACCAGAGGTTTTGATCAACCCGTTTAGCTAAAAATGCGTTTTTTATTATTTTTTTTAGCCAAAAAAACCCTAGTCTCAGGGTGAATCCCCCTTTACGGCCACTTAAATACTATTTTGTCATTTTACTAGTATCAGTGACGTTTCTGACGAATAAGCCACTCAATGTGTAGCTATAGATATTTCCAGTACAAAAAAAAAAGAGAAAAAAGATACTCTTTTTTTGTTTCTTTGTCCCCTATGGGCGTGGCCTAAATTGCGCATGAAATATCTCTGCGTGTATCTAAGCCAGATTTTAGAGCAAGTTTTTCAGTTTAATTTTAGCTAGTATGTAGAAATCAACTTGGTATTAACCAAGTGAAATATAACGATCAATAATTCTGTCGGCCAGTGTGTCTGTCGGTTTGTCTCTCTGTCGGTCTGTCCAGGTTTTGCTATTTCCGAACAAGCTAGGACGATGATACTTGGCAGGCGTATCAGGAACCGGACCAAATTAAATTAAAAATAGTCTTTTTCCCGATTTGATCATTTGGAGGGGAGTGGGGGCCTTTTAATTTGGAAGAAATAGAAAAAATGAAGGCTGTTTAACTTACGAACGGGTGATGGGATCTTAATGAAATTTGATGTTTAGAGGGATATCGTGTCTCAGAGGTTTTACTTTAAATCACTGGATCCGGTGACATTCGGGAGAGTTGAGGGGGGGACCTAAAATCTTGGAAAACGCTTAGAGCAGAGGGATCGGGATGAAGCTTAGTGGGAAAAATAAGCACAAGTCCTAAATATGTGATTTACATAATCAGGATGGATCTGCTTTGGGAAAGTGAGGGAGGATGTATTCTGAACAAATCATAAAAAAGGTTCTTGATTAAAAAATGAGGCTCTCACAGAATCATATTTTGTATCCTGTTAGAATTTATGATAACACAATACGTGGTAAGTGATTGGCCTTTAAGAATGTTTTACGCAAAGTGAAATTTTGATATACCATTCAGGATTGTATTTTTTACTCAGTTAGCCTTTCAACGTTGCAATGAAAGCCTCTTTCCTATTTTAGTTTCAGTGTATCTTTTAAGGTCTGTTTTTTAATTTGTTTTTTTAATTTTCATTATTTCCCCATCAGGATCATACCACTTGCGTGAGTACTTTCATATTGTGAAAGTATTATTTTATCTGTATAAAAACCAAATTAAATCTTCTTTTCTTCAGGTCAAGAAGATTATGAAAGATTAAGACCTTTCTGTTATCCACAAACTAATGTGTTCTTAGTTTGTTTCTCAGTTGTATCTCCGTCTACTTTTGAAAATGTTCGAGAAAAGGTAATTCCATATTTTTGTAGTTTCAACTTCTTTTAAGGGACAGAATTAATGTAAACCTATCCCCAGTCTGTTCGGAGCTGTTATATATATATATATATATATATATATATATATATATATATATATATATATATATATATATATATATATATATATTATATTAAATCTCTACTCAAAATTCTCGTCTATGTTAATTTAGAATCTATGTTGAAAGATCAGTAAAGTATTTTTATTTTAAGTGCCAAGTACTGCGCAAGATTAGTAGAGAGCCGTCTATTTTGAAATACCAATAAGAAATTGAAGGTGGTAATGTTTATAATTGAAATATTTCTGGCATAAGTTGTTTAGTAAGCTCGTACTGTAAATAATAATATCTAAAAAAAAATAATAAAAAAGCTAACCATCAGAGATGTTGCTCAGATCTCGACAGTAAAAACAAAACATTCGGGAAAGTTCTGTAAGAAATTATAATATCTCTGAATAGGATGCTTCTCTAGTAGTGGCATGTTTTATTTGGCACTCCTGGATGCAAAGGTCGTAAATTTTATTAATTATTAAGGCTCTCAATATCTTAAATTAAGTGACAGGATCAGACCTTTACGAATGAACCTAGGGGAGGAGGGTGAATCTGAGGAAACAGTAAAAAAAAACAGGTTAACCATAGGAAATTAATAGAAAATACCCAAAATTTGAAAGCAGCGGTTTCCCTACCTCCTCCCTTACTTACAGCCCTGAATTGGAAATATCTTTATTAAGTACCTGTTGGATGGGTCGCTGATGTCTTAACCAAGGAGCAAAAGTTTTTACTGATTCACAACAGCTATTTATGTTCAGAAATAGTCAGTGTCATACAACTTTTCATTTTCAGGGGTTTGTGGTTACAAATGCTCTGTATCCAAGGCCGTATTTTATTTTTTAGGGGGCATGGGGGTACAAAAATATAAAAATGCATCAAAAACTTGTTTATATGCAATTTTGTTACTTTTTTGTGAGTAGGACAAAAACTTTGTGAGGGGGCTCAAATATCTTTGTCCCCTCCCCCATTTTCCATTTCCTCCATTTTCCTATCCCACCCTGGATACGGGCATCCCATAGCTGTGCATTGTTTCCTGAGCACTACAAATTGCCCATTTCAAATATTTCTAATCAGTAACTCCCCAGGACGCAACGGCCACCTGGTTTTTACGCTGCTTCTCATAAATAGTTCTTTGATTCGCTTTTCATATTTAGTTATATATTGAATAAGCTGCTTTGTTTTGCAACAGATTGGAATCAACAAAGCATCAGCTTGAATTTCACCGAAAATGTTTGCTTCAATGGGATGAACGTTGAAATTTAAGATGGTATCGAAACGCGTTGTTAGCCTGAGATTCTTGCGTAATATCTCTAAACAGAAAGCCATTAACTTTAGCTGATACATGTTCTTACCAACGGACTAATTTTACGAGAAAGAGACAAAAATGGACACCATAAAATGAAGTTCTAAATCGCGACTTTGGTTGCTGTTAAGAGGTAGTATACATTGCAATTTATATATATTTGTAAAATTGAGCTTCTAACTTGTAGTTGTAAGTTTGAACCTTACTAATTCAAAGCTTGCAATCAACTGATTGGTGCAAACCCAGCCTCGAATTTATAGCTTGTCATTTAGATCCACCCCAAATTATTATTGCCTCATCTTAAGATGTCATTTATGAAAAAAAGTTTCTTCGGTATCTGTAAAATATTTTTTAACACGTGTTATTTATGAGTACCATTTTTACTCTTTTTACTCTGATTTGATTTTATTATGTTAGTCAATACATTAGTTATCTATTTTGATTACTTCAAATAGGCTCTACTTTAGTATACATGTAGCAGGGGGGGGGGTTAATTTAGAAAAATTATACAAAATTAGTTATTTTTAACTTACGGACGGGTGATCGGGTCATAATGGAATTGGATATTTAGAAGAATATTGTGTCTCAGAGATTTTTTCAAATCCCGACTGGATCTGGTGACATTGGGGGAATCTTGAGGGGAAAACCTATAATCTTGGGAAACGCTTAGAATGGAGGGATCGGGATGAAACTTGGTTGGAAAATAAGCAGGAATCCTAGATATATGAGTCACATCAACGGAATGGATTCTCCCTCTTTGGAGGAGTTGGGGTTTAATTCTGAAAAATTAGAGAATATGAGGAATTTTTACTAACGAAGTAGTGATCGGATCTTAATTTCATACTTAAAAGGACCTTGTAATTCAGATCTCTCGTTTTAAATCCTGACTGGATCCAGTATCACGGGGGTTGGATCTTGGAAAACGCTTAGGGTGGAGAAATCAGGATGAAACTTGTTCGGGGAAATAAATTCAAGTCTTAAATAAGTGATTGACATACCTGAACTGAATCTGATCTCTTTGGGGGAGTTGGAGGGGATGTTACGGAAAAATTGGAAAACTGAGTTATTTTTGACTTAAGAACGGGTGACCGTTCGTGAGGTATTTTTAAATTTTATATTTAGAAGGAACTCGTGTCTCAGAGCTATTATTTTCAATCCTGACCAAATCTGGTGACATTGGGGGGAGGGGGAGTTGGAGGGGAAAACCGAAAATCTTGGAAAATGCCTAGAGTGGAGGGATTGGGATGAAACCTGGCGGGTAGAATAAGCAAATGTCTAAGATACGTGACTGACATAACCGTACTGGATACACTTTCTTTGGGGGAGTTAGGGGGGTCAGCGCTTTGGCGATTTTGGTGCTTCTGGACGTGGTAGGACGATGAAAATTGGTAGGCGTGTCAGGGATTTGCATAAATTGACTTGATATAGTCGTTTTTCCCGATTCAAACATCTGTGGGGGGGGGTGTGAATAGAAAGGAATAATTAGAAAAAATGAGTTATTCTTAACAAGGGTGGGTGATCGGATCCTACAGAATTTTTATACTTAGAAGGAGCTCGTGTCTCAGCACTCTTATCTTCAATCCCGACAGGCATTAACCCTCTGATTTTCTTTTCAAATTAATCTACTGGCTCTTAGCATTTCGCTAGAGCTCGTTTATATGAGCTCTTCGCTCTTCCGACCTCATCACAAGTACCATATGAGATCTTACCTCTTGTTCTGTTTTGATTATGGATAGTCTTCTTTTTCTGTTGTGACTATTGGTGTGTTTTATTTTTTTTTGTTAATTTTATCTTCCATTTTCTCAACGTTGTGTTATACTTGTGAGTACTTCTTGTTGATCATAGGCAAAAAAAGTTTGGTTTATGGTTCAAATCATGAAGAGCCTAATTACACATTGGGATGACCTGAGCAAGTATTCTACAGTGGATAAATTCGAAGGGAATCTGCCACGAGTTTTCGGGATGAAAGTGTTACACAGCTTTGAGGTATTTTATGGAGGACCATGGCGTGTGCCCCACCTCTCACTAATTATAAGCTGGCCTTATCAAGTGAAAAATCAAAAAGAGCAGGAAAAGTGGCTCTTGTATATGGAAGACAAGCCTTTTGTTGATGGTAACCAGATGTGACGGAGGTCTATAATATCCTTGTCTGATCTTTTTTGTTGTTGTTAGCAATTCAATCGCTCTTCTTATCAAGGTCAAAATATTTGCCTTAAAGTGCCAACAGTAAAAATGAAATGTGAATGTCTGATTTCGTTAAGAATAGACTTACATAGCCAGAAATATATTATGAAGCTAGGAAAACTAAGAAATTGAGTATTTAATGAAAAAGGACCTTCATATTCAGTTTTTTTTGGTAGGAGCGGGTGCAAAATAAAAATAAAAGAAACGTGGATGAAAATTCCGCCAAAAGTCAGCTAAAAACATACGGCCCAAAACAGCTTAAGAAGGTGCTGCTTCACTTTGAAGATGTAGTTCTTCTTTGGAATTAACATACTATTAATGTCTGAATTTTTTCGGATTGAAAGCAGACGAAAATGGAGCACTGTCACAAAAAATTCATAATTTTCTGACAAGCGAAAGAAAAATCGTTGAAAACCGTGGTTTTCATGAATAAATATATCTAGGCTGGGTCTAAGTTAGGGACCAAAAAAGTTTTTTTTTTCTTATTCTCTGCAGTAAAAGGTCTTAATGGTAAATATTATGAAAGGTAAATGTGGGTAACTGGAAAATTGATTTGTTAACAAGGCTAGGTTAACATATACTACAACTTTGGTCTAAAATATAATAATTTAAACTTGTTTTACCCTTGCCTCCTCTAGCCCCCCTAGATCCGACCCATATCCATCAGAGATCAATTTGCAATTTTCAGATTTTCAATTGTAGGCTACTGACTCCGTTTTTTAAAACTCTTGACTGGAAATACCTAAGGCTTCTTGACCGTGACCTTCCTAGAATCTAAAAACTTACAAAAAAGTTACACCAAAAAGATGAAAAATATGAATTTTCAAAGTGTTTTGATTTCTAAGAACTTTTTTTTTATTTGGGACCAATTTGAGTTTTAATCTGGCTTTTTTTGTCGAATAAATAGAAATAATCAATCTAGGAATTTAGCGATTGCAGGTGCGTTATTTATCTATTGTCTTATTGTCTTATAGTAGTAGTAGTAGTAGTAGTAGTAGTAGTAGTAGATAGGTTTAATAGCAAAAACTTGACAGATATTGCCGATTTGTGTTTCTTTACAACATGTTTAAAATCAAATTACACTTGTAAATATAAATCAAACTATAGATATTAACTCTTATTGTACATTTTGACGAAAACCGTTACGAAAGAATTACCATATCAGTTTGTTCTTGCTTTAACGGGAACTAACTTATCTTGCTTTCTCGTTCTTGATGGTAGAGGTTGATCAGGTAGAATGTCACAGTGCTGAGATTTATAAGACAAGAACTTTTCCAAAACTCATTTTCAGAGTTTTGTACCGATTTTGGAGTTACAGCAGTCCTAGCACTTCCAGAGGCTTTTCGTAGGGGATGTCATGGTGGCCCAAGATGATCAATACCGCTCGCTTCTGAACTGATTCACTCTCTTTACAAAGATAAACTGTTCTAAGTGCTGAGAATACCCAAACAAGGTCCGTATATTCCAGAATGGCGTGGAATGCGCTATGTATGCATGCTTAATACTCTTTGTTGTCGCACTGAACCGAAGCATACCGTTTAAAGTCTGTAGAATAGTTTTTGCACTTTTAACCACGTTTTTGATATGTGCGGCAAAGCTGAAGTCATTGGAGAAAGTAACTCCAAATGTTATTGGGGTGGTTGGTTAATTAAAAGTTTGGTGGGAAGTTGTTGTGAGTTTTCTTAAGGGGGATTTTTATCGTGAGGTACTTGAGACTTTTCATAGTCTTGGTTGCTTAATGTTGATATGAGATATGGGAGCTAAATTGCTAACAGAATAAAAGGCTCTGTAGATAATCCCCAGTAACCTGGGAGACAAAATCATCTCAGTGATATTCGAGGTCTCCTGAAACAGTATAGATTCCCTTGGGAGCGTACCTGAAGACTAGAGGAACTGTACCTGATGCCCAGGTACATAGACAAGAGATGATTAAGGACAGTGAGTTTTATTTTCTTACTTGCATACAACTTTGGACAAAACACTTCCAATAATTTATAACACGAAAGGGTGCACATGAAAACTGGAACTTGACTATCATAAGACTGTTATAAAACTGAATTGCTAGCTGCTTGTGTAGCGCTAATATAAGTCCAAGACTTGATTTCTAAACAAAAAATTGGGGGACGACCTGTGCAGTTCCACTCCCAGTGAAGCACCCAGTTTTCACTCCCAAGAGACAAAAAAGGAAGTATTTTCTCTTTGAGTTCAAAGGTTCCTAATAGACTTGATTTTGATTGGTTGATTCAAAAAGAAATATCTCTACTCTTTTGTTTGACTTGTGTTTAAAGGCACGTAGTCCACAAAGTATTGAATAACTGCTAAATTCCAGACTTAATTTTAAATCTTTTTCTAATTTGAAATTTTACCAAAGGGGTATGAATGAGAAATTTAGTCCTGAATTTAAGAATTTCTAAGGGGTTATGAATGAGAGATTTTTCCTGAATTGTATAAAGGGAGGGAAGGAGTGCTGGTCTATATGTTACATATCCCCTTTCCCGTTGTAGATTGATGTCCCCATCAATCAGTCTAATCCGTTTCTTTAAACATTGCATTTTTAATTCTTGTTGTCTATAAAAAGATTTTATTCTAATTCCATAACCTTATAATGATTATTTAAAATTTATAGAAATATTTTCCTACACCTTGTATATATCTTGCATCTAGCACTAAAAAAATTACATAACGACAGCACTTGACATTAACTGTGTTTACACATGAATACCTGGTTCCAATTGTTTGTTTTAATTTGAATTATAAACAGTTTTATCTATTATATTTAACTTTCAATTGATCCCAGGTATTTTAACAATAAAGTGTGAGAATATACAACATTATATAAAAAATCATCACTGGTACTTTTATTTAATTTAAACCATTAATTCACTATTTGGCACTTTAATTGTTCTTCACTTATTATTTTGATATATTATTTTCACACCAATCACAATTTTCGTGTCCTTGCCCTATTTACTGATTGAACTAATATAATGTCCTTTTCCAATCTATCACCATTAAGTGTTTTTGTTGCTTAAAAATTTAGCAATTGTAAAGTTTGTCTTGTTTTTACACTTTTACAAAATGGGAAGCACGGGACCCGGAACACCTATCCCCAGCAGTTTAAGTACAAAAGTACCTCCGGTACTACGGCTCTTCCATCCCGTTCCCGCTCTCTTCTGTATTTTAAGCGTTATTTCTATTGTCTTAATTCAATCGACTGGGGTAGTATTTAAGACGTTACTTTGTAGTTGATTCCTAAGTTTATAAAATTGGGATTTAGGATGTTCTGTTCTAAATCTTCATCTAGGTCTGTGACGTTGCTGATATTGGGTTTCTATATTGAATTATGTTATCATCTATGGTGTCTTTGTGGGTATGTTGTGGTTGTACCCGCTGGCTGGATGTTACGTCTTCTCTTGTCTACGGTGTTCAATCAGAAAGATGAAAATAATTGTAGTACAATAGATGGTGCTATTTGAGGTGTCTCTTGGGTGATAGCTGTCTGGTTGAATCAGATGTGTTTTTTGGGCATTTTTCGGTGGTTGATAAATCATGATAGGTGTTTTCCAGTTTTTGACCATGACATATCGTCGGCCAATGTCAAGAGTATGCCAAATTCTGTTAAAAAATTTCCAAGCAGAATCATGCTGTCAACACATAAAATGATACTAGCGATACAATTATGAAGCATTATCATAACATAGAATTGCATAATAATAACATAAAATTACATAACAGTAATATTATTTAAAAATTCAAAGGGAAATTGAATGTGTAATAATTTTTTTAGGTACATTCAAAGTAACGTGAGGTATATGAGCTTATATAGAAATTAAGAATTTTCTTATGTTTATTACACTTATATTATATCATTATGGCGACATGTAAATATGAAAACACTGAACAAAAGGGGGTGGTTAAATATTAATTTACATAGAGGTCTTAATTTACTCTGGATCATACTTTAATCCAATTTTTTTGAATTTCCAATGCATGACTTGTCGAAAAGTAATACATTTTGCATCATAGCCTTTCAATCATCATGCCTTGGAATATTTTTAGTTTGGAAATAGAGTAGTAAAATTACAAGAGACGACCTCTTAAATCTCTTGCACATAAGAAAAGAAAGGAACAAATTTTTTCGTGCTTGTTGGAGGTCAATATTTACATAAGATTTTCTGCCAAGAGTATTTTTGATGTATATGCCAAAAAGAAATACAGTATATTGCATCATAGCCTTTTAGCTGTTATATACCGACAATATTTCCTACAGTAGGGAAAGGATATGTGAACGTACGGGAAAAGACCTCTCAATTTTCCTGTACCTTCACATCCTCCCTGTCAAAATGGCTTAAATATCATCGGGAGCAGTAGGGTTTAATTGATGCATCTCTTGTGCCTCATTTATATCATTACTTATCTTTCTTCGCTTCAAGAGCTTTCCATAGTTAATTGTTAGTAGCGCTCTTATTGTCAGTGAAATAAGAAATACCATGAATATAGTGGTTATAATATTATACCATGAGTTTGGTGAGAACAAACCGTATTGACTCTCCACGTATTTCAACCTTCGGTCTTCGTCAGTGAATAAGGGTATTTGCATATCTAACGCTTCCTTTATTTTTGTTAATTGCATTGTACCTTTAATTTCTTCTATTTTTGGCCATATGGATGTTTTAGATTCCTCATCATTTATGTTCGGAATTTTGAAGGACAAGTTTAATCCTTGAAAGTTTATTATTTTTGGGCTCATGACGTTAGTGCTGGTTGTGATTAGAGGTGTTTGCAGAGTTGTTTCTTTAGTTACAATTCTACAACCTTGTTTGATTGTAATAGTTCTAACATCCTGTAACAATATTTCGGTTCGATAACTGGGGTCAATTTTTTCTGTATTGTTCTAGCAGGATAGGGTTCCTACCGTCTTTTTAGGTACTGTAAATAACCATAAATCGTTCCGTAAATTAATGAAAGTTTCTCTTTTGGTATTTCCTATTAAGGCTTCACAAGAGTCGGGAATATTTTGTTGCTGTGATTCCCTTAGGAACAGATCTAGCATGCACTATCCTATCTTTACGTTATACATAGGTAATGTTAGTTGGCAGACCAAATTTTTAAATGACACCCATTCTTTTAATTCTTCAGTATTTGCTAGTGCTTATTTTCTCCTGTCTTGATCTATTAACATATATTCCGCTTCTGGGATGATGCTCTTGAAGGAGTTTGTCTCTCTTATGTTAATGGGGAAGGTAGATAGTTTGTACAGGTCATATATGGATTGTTAATTAAAATGGAATTGTGACTACTGCAAACAGTTGTTCATTAATCTCGGTGATAAGCACCTTTAGTTTGGTATAATATAAAAACAAGTTAGCTAGTCCTGGTTCTACTGGTAAGTGGCGACCAAATATTAAGTGAGTTTTTAATTCGTTTAGGATCTTCTTAAGGTCAGAGGGATCTACTAAGTCGTAAGAAAGGGATCCTCCTGTTAATTCAAATAACGCGAATTCAAATTTTACTGACATCAGTAGCTAAGTTCAACAAAGACATAATAACAATGTCGAGTGACACCATTGTTAGGCTGGAATCAGATATTACTCTGTGTACTTCATTTTTCAAATAGTACATTGTGTTGACTGTTCTTGAGATTTTCTTGGATATGGCCTCAATTTAATCTTTTTGATAGTTGGCGATACTTGCTTATATTTTTTGTACATGTAGTGTTGTATTCATGGCTCTGTTGAGTCTTTTAACATTATCTCTTAACATATTTAAATCTTCTTCAGTGGAGAAACCGAATAGACGAGAAGCAAGCTTCCCTACTATTGGGATTACACTTGTTGATCTTTTATATTTACTCCTTCGGAAAAATACTTCAAATATACGTGTTGTGCTTTGTTTAAGTTTTTTTATTTCTGTATTGAATAGTTCAAATAACGATTCCAACCTTTGTCTATATAATATGAGGAATGCCTGATGAGTTGATATTTTATGAGCATTTTCCATGGTTAATTCCGGGAGGGGCTCTAGTTCATTCTTTGCTGGTTTGTCAGCCATGGCCACTCGTGCGCAAGTATTTTTTACCATCTATTGTTCAACATTCTCTCCAGTGATTTTCATCTTGGCATTTTTTTGTCTCCATCCATACATTGTGTTCTACCATAGTCGATGTCGACAAATGGGATTTGCCATCTAACTTGTATTCTTCCTTTCTTCGTAGAAGTCCATACCCAGCTAGTGGATCGGTATGGTTGCCTTACTGTTATTAAAATTTCATCGTTGTTATTTGGTATCAATACACTAGGGATAGTTTCTCTAGTAATTTCTGACATTGAGGTGTCTAACTCTATCGGTTGTGGGTCAGTAGTCGTGGCCATCCAACCAGCCGCATCCTACCGACCGCGCCAAATGTTACGGGGGGGGGGTTGGTTAATTAAAGAGTTTGGTGGGAAGTTGTTGTGAGTTTTCTTAAGGGGGATTTTTGCCGTGAGGCACTTGGGACTTTTCTAAGTTTTGGTAGCTTAATGTTGATATGAGATATGGGAGCTAAATTGCTAACAGAATAAAAAGGCTCTCTAGATAATCCCCAGTAACCTGGGAGACAGAATCATCTCAGTGATGTTCGACGTCTCCTGAAATAGTATAGATTCCCTTGGGACCGTACCTGAAGACTAGAGGAACTGTACCTGATGCCCTAGTACATAGACAAGAAATGATTAAGGACAGTGAGTTTTATTTTCTTACTTGCATACAACTTTGGACAAAACACTTCCAATAATTAATAACATGAAAGGGTGCACATAAACACTGGAACGTGACTATCATAAGACTATTTTAACACTGAATTGCCAGCTGCCTGTGTTTCGCAAATATAAATCCAAGACTTGATTTCTAAACAAGAGCTTGGGGGACGACCTGTGCAGTTGACCTCTACTGCAGAAGTCGCAATACGACTGGTATTCCCAATCGTGAAGCAACCAGTTTCCACTACCAAGACACAAAAAAGGAAGTATTTTCTCTTTGAGTTCAAAGGTTCATAATAGACTAGATTTTGATTGGTTGATTCAAATAGAAACATTTCTACTCTTTTGTTTGACTTGTGTTTAAAGGCACGTAGTCCACAAAATATTGAATAACTGCTAAATTCCAGACTTAATTTTAAATCTTTTTCTAATTTGAAATTTTACCAAATGGTATGAATGAGAAATTTAGTCCTGAATTTAAGAATTTCTAAGGGGCTATGAATGAGAGATTTTTCCTGAATTTTATAAAGGGAGGGAGGGGGTGCTGGTCTCTATGTTACGCAAGGATTTTGATACTGTTTGTTAGAAGGAATAGAACATTTGGCTCCATAACATCACTTTTAAGCAGGGTAAAGTGCACTATCTTCGACTTGTTCACATTAATCTCAAGATTTAGCTCCGCGCACTGTTTTGTAAAAACACTGACAAAGTTTGAACTGAATTGTGGTATCACAACTCCATTTTGTGCTATATATTTCAGAATAAATGACAGGTCGTCTACGAACATGTAGCGGTCGTCATAGTCAGCTGTAAGGAAGTTAATTACATACAAGAATACAATAGCTGCAAGCTTAGTGCCTTGAGGAGCTCCACAGATGGATGAGGACCCTTTGGAATTACTATCACCTTCGTAGAGAGCAAACACACGATATAGTCTCTGACTGAGAAAGTCCAAGACGAGCGTAAGAGTCTTTTTCTTAACCCCCATTAGCTTAAACTTAAGGACAGCAACAATGTGATTGATTAAATCAAATGCCTTTCGGAAATCTGTGGCACCAAGGTCTACAAAACTGTGACCTTTTTCGACCAACTTGAGGAGACAATCGTACATCCGCACTAGGTACGCTGAGGTATTACAGTCTTTCAGTCCGCCGTATTGTCTCTGGTCGGTAAATCCCTTGATTTGATCAAGTAAAACCCTCATGATAAAGGTCTCGGCCACTTTTGTCAGGCATGGTGTTTGATAAATAGGTCTAAGTTAATCACAGCTCTTAGGGTCGGTAAACTTTGGAATTATTCAAACGTAAGCTTTCTTCCAAACAGCTGGAAAGATTTCTATACGAAAGCAAAGGTTTTTCAGCACTGAGAGTGGTTTCACAATGAAAAAGGCGTATTCTCGAATCATTTTGGTTGGAAGTTCGTCTGGATAAGCTGAACAGTTTACTTTCACCTTTATCAGGGTCTTATAGGTTGTCATCTCATCGAAAACAACTTCACCTTCATATGCGCAGGAGTCAAGTATTTCAGACTTTTGGGCTTGTGTAGGAGAAGGAAATGAAATCCAGGTGTGGGTGAAATATTGATTAACCTCATCAGCAGTTGTGTAAGTTCCGTCAGGGTGTCTTATTCTTATGTTGTTATGAATGGACTTGCCAGTGATTTGCTTGACCGCTCTGTGCCACTTCCCGGGATTAGTATGCCTAAGACTGTCTGAAAATTCCTCACGCCCGTAATCTTCCTTCGTATTACTCGCAGAGAGGTAATGTGATTTCTTAATTTTTTTCGTTTTGTAAATCTCCTTCTTGGAAAGCTTGCAATTTTTTGGAATAAGTTTCTTGATTTGGGGGAGTTATCCAGGGTTTATTACTTTCACATCTAGTTAATGTCTTTTCAGGAAAAAACTCAGGGTATTTGGCATGGCAAACTTCGTTGAACGTTTGACACTTTTATCGAGGCTTTTGTCTCCATAGACTTCTGGAAAAGGGTAAGTAGCCATCCGTCGACCATAGATGTCAATTGCTGAATCACTAAGCGGACGGTAATTGACATGCTTAATTTTAGGCTTTGGTATTGAAGCGGCAGCTAACCAAAGCACAACGTTGTGATCAGAACAGGCAAGCGGTCCAAGCGATTCAGGGGCTTGGTAATATCTCTCACGGTTGGTCAGGATTAAATCAAGTATGCTGCAAGATTCATGTGTTTGGAAATTTACAACCTGCTTGAGGGAAATGCATGAGGATAGCCAGCTTTTCTTGGTTTGGTTAAAGTCTCCAGCCAGAACAATATCAGGATTTCCATAAGAAGCACGAAGGTGGTCGACAGTCTTTTAGAGGTATGTGATAAGATCAAGGCGACCTTTAGCACTTTCAGGGTAGTAGATTGAAGCAAAGATGATGCATGAGTGAACATACGGCATGGCTGATGGTTTCCACCAAACCCAAACAGCCTCATGATCAGTGTTTTTGAACTCGTGTAGCTTCTTCATAGGGATATCTTCACATACGTAAAGGGCTACTCCACCGCCTAGTCTCTAGTTACCAAGAGCTTGTCTTGTTCTGATACATAGGGCATAACCGGGGAGTTTTCCAGTATACTTCTGTCAGGTTCCAATTTTCTGTTATGGCTGCGACAGTAACATTTTTCTGCCGTAATACTACGTCGATCTCATCTATTTTATTGCAAAGAGAACGTGCGCTACAAAGCAGGAATGTGGGAAAACACATTTTTGAATTGTATGCGATGGGAGACTGAGTTGATAGTGGTAGTCTAGAGCTTTCAGGGCGTGGGTCTGCGTCATATCTTGAGAGGGAGGGCAGAGGTTTCAGATTCGAAATTTATACTTCTATGTAGAACCTTTCTTTTTGTTGTCGGTAATATGGTTTTCTGGCAGAGACAATTGTCTTAATCCTTTTACTGGGATGGTCTCTTTGTCTAGTTTTAACTCGTATTCCAGCTCTTTTCCCGTGCCGCCTTCCTCTTTTCTGTCCGTACAGAGTAACGCGTCCCGGCGGAGCCTTCAGCAGTCCAAGATTGTTTATATGAATAAAGGTGGATGGCACTAGTGGTGAAAATGAAAAGGATTTAATTTTTAATGAGCGTTTTCATCAAACTGCTGATACCTGCTTGGCTGGTCATCATACCAATTACTAGTCTGTGAGCAACTACATTCAGCAGTATATGAATTTCTTAGGGTGTTTGATTTTTATTTCGCACAAATATAGGGCTAAACTCTCCAGATGGTTTACAGCCTCAACGGCCCAAGCGCATTCTAGGTTAATGTATGGATAATGTATATAGATGGTGGTACCACGAAGCAAGGTGAGTAAAGCTCAAATAAAATGATCTTCTCTTATTTAATTTGTATGAAAATATCACTAAGCAAGGTCAGGAACACTAAGTTTTCGTCATTTACACCATCACTACAGGAAACTCGAAAAAAAACAGCACAAAAAAGCTAAAACTGGAATGACAAGGGTCAGTTATTTCATAGCACTCAAATCGCCTTCCCAAACTTTTGAAAACCTATGAACTATAAATATCTTATTTAAAGTGAATACAACTAAATATCTTGTTTATATTTTTCTTCATTCTGGATTTTTTGCGATAACCAACTCAAATTTTTTAGCGTATTGATGTTTTGTTAATGGATTCATTCTTCAAGCATTGAAAAACAAAAGCCAAGCTTAATCGCGAAGAAAGAGAGATTGAGGAGACAATAACCTCAAACAATCTTAATGCTATCTGCCTTGATGTTTACAAATCACTCAACGAATATACAATCACTTAAACAGGCACCAAAGACTATCTTTAAACAATCCCTCTAGAGAACTTGGATTATATATTGCACTGAAATTTAAAGTGTCCATGTTTCAGAGCTATACTTACCCGTTGTCATAGCCCTCATTTCTAGCATCTCAATCATAGTTGCAAGACTTATCACCCTGTTCCTGTAGGCTTTGTATACCCTTGCTGTTTTAATACCACTATTGTATAGTCCGGCATGGAAAATTCTAGAGTTCATCTTAAATTTCAAATAGGTTGAGAGTTAACAGGAAAAATATGAGAAGAAACAGGAACGCCTTCTATGTGATACTCCTTCCACAAAAGAAGGAAAAGGGCATACAATTTTACGTGTTGTCTTGATTGACTTGGGTCATTCGTTGAATATCTTTTTATCATTAATTTTAAGTGAGAGGACAACCGTGGGGCAATGCCTCTGAGGCCCGTAAGATACAATATTCTTAGTAACTGGTAAAATACAACCACTGCAAGCAGTAGGGCAGTTCATGCAATCAAATCTCGACAACTCGAACGTCGATAACTCGAAATCCTTGACATCTCGAATTATTTTCGATTTCCTAGGAAAAAACTCTAAGTCGAAAACTTAGAAATGTCGAAGAGTTGTTTAGACTTACAAAGTTGTTATTCAGTGGTACGAATTAAAAAAAAAAACTGGGATGGGAGTGTTTTAATTAAGATAAATAATCAAAAAATAAGCTAAAAGAATATTGGACCAAACAGCTTAAGAAGATGCAGCTGTTTTGAAGATGTAGATGTTCATGGGAAAAAGTAGATTGTTAATGTTTGAATTTAAATGATGATAAGGTTGTTAGATTTAACCAACTAGTTATGTATATTTTTTTTGATGGTTCGACGTATCATTGGTGACTAACATGTGATAATGCCCTAAAAACTTTATAATTTCGTAGCAATCACCCAAAGAATATGAGAAATTCGTAGTTTCATTAAAAAAAAGACCTAAGATGGGCCAAAGGCGTAAAAACAGTTTATATGAATCGTCTTTGTACTTTAAGAAGACTAAATTGTTTAAATTAAGACTAATTAAGGGTAAAGATGGGATGTTAGACAAGATTATCTACTAAGAGCATAACTTTATCCCTTATTTAGATAGAATTGTTTGTAAGAATGAAGGACTCATTGAGGATGTGAATAGTAGAATAAGAAAGCCGTGTTGAGATTGCCCTAAGACTTCATAGCGTCGAAATAAACAAAATAATATATTAGAAAATTATGGTTTTCATGTATCGATCGGCCTTAGATGATAAAATTGGCTATTTTCATAAGGGCTATATTTCTACCTATATATTGCCTATTTCAAAGTACTTAGTCATACCCTTTTGAACAATTTACATTGCAGGGAACAAAGGAGTAGCATTTCGTTTAAAAATAAGTATTTTGGCACTTGCAATCCCAAAATTATGAGTGAGAAGTAGATATATTCATCAACAGTTGTCGAAACACAACCACATTCTAGGAATGCTTTTTGACAATAGGCTTAAGAACAGAAATTTTAACGAAAAGGTTTGTTTCCTGGCGTTGTTTCCGGTCTTTGAAAATGCAACGTCCGGATTTTAAACAGTTTCTTCCAAGTGTAGCGAAGTAAATAGAAGGGTATATTGATTTTAAGTTCTAATAAAATATAATTCAGGTAATTTACAGGATTTCCTAAGAAATTTCATTTTCCCATCATTTGAAAATTAATTTTAAAAAATTAAGTCACGAATGAAGGCCTTTTTTGTTAAACGGATTTAACAAATTACACATTAAAATTAACCTGTATCAGAATTAGGATAAAATGGTGATTTTAAGAAAGCAAGAGATCGATTACATTAATAGCTCCACTTAAATGGGTAACATAAACAGTTCGTGGTAACGAACTGTAGTAAGGAGCAACCCGGCTCAATAGTAACCAAAACTCTAAAAAATTTATACGAATAGTTGCATCAAAATAATCGGATTTTAATGTTGATTTTAAATACATAAGTTTCATCAAGTCTAATCGTGTCCATCAAAAGTTACGAGCCCGAGAAAATTTGCCCTATTTTAGAGAATAGGGGGAAACACCGCCTAAAAATATTGAATCTTAACGAAAATCACACCATCAGATTCAGCATATCAGAGCACCCTACTGTACAAGTTCCATGCTCTTTTCTACATAAATGTGGAATTTTGTATTTTTTGCCAGAAGACAAATCACGGATGCGTGTTTTTTTTGTTTTGTTTTTTTCCAGGGGTAATCGTATGGACCCAGTGCTCCTAGAATTTTGCAAGACGGCTCATTCGAATGAAAATGAAAAGTTCTAGTGCCATTTTTTAGTGAAAAAAATTGGAGGGCACCTAGGCCCCATCCCATATTCATTTTTTCCCAAATTCGTTAGATCAAAATTCTGAGATAGCCGTTTTATTCATTATAGTTGAAACACCTTATAACTATGTCTTTGGGGACGACTTATTCCCCCAGAGTCTCCGTGGGAGGGGCTGAAAGTTACAAATTTTGACCAGTGTTTACATATAATAATGGTTATTGGGAAGTGTACAGACGTTTTCAGGGGGATTTTTTGGTTGGGGGAGGGGTTGAGATGAGGGGGTTATGTGGGGGAAACTTTCCATGGAGGAATTTGTCATGGGGGAAGAAGATTTCCATGAAGGGAGAGCAGCATTTTCTAGCATTATTTAAAAAACAATGAAAAAATGAATATGATGAAGAATTCCAACTGAAAGTAAGGAGTAACATTTAAACTTAATTAAATAAAAAAAAACTAATTTTTTTTAGCTGAAAGTAAGGAGCGACATTAAAACTTAAAACGAACAGAAGTTACTCCGTATATGAAATGAGTTGTCCCCTCCGCAATCCCTCGCTCTTTACGCTAAAGCTTTAAACTGTTTTAAAAAATAGAATTGTGGCAAAGAGTCAAACTTTAGCGTAAAGAGCGAGGGATTGCGGAGGGGACAACTCATTTCATATACGGAGTAATTTCTGTTCGTTTTAAGTTTTAATGTCGCTCCTTACTTTCAGCTTAAAAAATTAGTTTTTTTTTGTTTAATTTCTGAACGTTTTTGAATTAATGCATGAATGGTTTTGGCTCTCCGCACATAAATTATTAAAATGAAATTTGTATATTAATTCTTTTTTTGGCTAAATGGCTTTCTATTAGTTTTGATCAGACGATTTTGAGAAAAAAGGGGTGGAGAAGGAGGCCTAGTTGCCCTCCAATTTTTTGGTTACTTAAAAAGGTAACTAGAACTTTTAATTTTTAACGAACGTTTTTATTAGTAAAAAATATACGTAACTTAAGAATTAACTTACGTAACAAACTTTCATAACCTTATATTTTTATTATGTATACGAGGGGCTTTGTACCCTCGTTATTACCTCGCTCTTTACACTAAATTGTAAGTTTTGTCCCAATTCTTTAAGAATGATCCCTGAATCAGAAAGGCCGCAGAATAAATAGTTGAAATTACTAAAAAATACTTTAGCATAAAGAGCAAGGTATTTATCTCCTCCTAAATACCTCGCTCTTTATGCTAAAGTATTTTTAGAACCCCTCATATGCGTAATAATCTCTGTTCGTTTTAAGTTTCAATGATACTTCTTCCTTTCATTTGAAAAAACGTTTTCATGTTTGTTTTTCATTGTTTTCTTATAGTAATGTTAGAGAATCCTGCGCCCTTGTCATTGAATTTTTCTTCCCCCATGACAGATTCCTCCAAGGAAAGATCCTCCAACATAGCCCCTCTCCTCATCCCCACCCCCAAACAAAATAAATCCCCCTGAAAACGTCTGTACACTTCCCAATAACCATTACTATATGTAAACAATGGTCAAAGTTTGTAACTTGCAGCCCCTCCCCCAGGGATTGCAGGGGAGTAAATCATCCCCAAAGACATAGTTATTATGGTTTTTGACTATGCTGAACATAATGGCTATCTCAAAATTTTGATCCGTTGACTTTGAGAAAAAATGAGCGTGGGAGGGGGCCTAGATGCCCTCCAATTTTTTTGGTCACTTTAAAATGGCACTAGAACTTTTAATTTCCGCTAGAATGAGCCATCTTGCGACATTCTAGGACCACTTGGTCGATACGATGACCCCTGGGAAAAAAAAAAAAAAAAAAAAAACAAATAAACACGCACCCGTGATTTGTCTTCTGGCAAAAAATACAAAATTCCACATTTTTGTAGATAGGAGCTTGAAACTTCTACAGTATGGTTCTCTGGTACCCTGAATCTGATGGTGTCATTTTCGTTAAGATCCTACGACCTTTAGGGGGTGTTTCCCCCTATTTTCCTAAATAAGGCAAATTTTCTCAGGCTCGTAACTTTTGATGGGTACGACTAAACTTGTTGAAACTTATATATTTAAAATCAGCATTAAAATGCGATTCTTTTGATGTAGCTATTGATATCAAAATTCAATTTTTTAGGGTTTTGGTTACTATTGAGCCGGGTCGCTCCTTACTACAGTTCGTTACCACGAACTGTTTGAAACAAACAGAAAATATTACGAATATAAGGGGTTTAGCTCCTCCTAATACCTTACTCTTTACGCTAAAGTATTTTTAGTAATTTCAACTATATATTCCACGGCCTTTTTGATTGAGGGGTAAAAATTTAAGCTTTAGTGTAAAGAGCAAGGTTTTGACGAGTGGGCGAACCCTCTCATATACGTAATAAAAACATACGAATGTAGAAGTTTGTTATGTAAGCTATTTCGCAAATTACGTTTGTCTTTTACTGATGAAAACGTTCGTAAAAAATTCAAAGTCCTAGTTGCCTTTTTAAGTACCCAAGAAATTGGAGGGCAACTGGGCCTCCTCCGCTTCCGTTTTTCTCAAAATATTTCGATCAAAACTATGGGAAAGCCATTTAGCCAAATAAATAAATATACTAATTTCGCTTTAATTATTCATCTGCGGAGAGCCGAAATCAAAACATGGATTAACTACAAAACTTTCATAAATTAAATAAAAAACAATTTTTTTAACTAAAAGTAAGGAGCGACATTAAAACTTAAACCAAGCAGAAGTTGCCCCGTATATGAAAGGGGCTATTCCCTCTTCAACGCCGTGCTCTTTAAGCTAAAGTTTTTTCTATTTCAAAAAGTAGAGTAGAGAGAAAGAGTTAAACTTTAGCGTAAAAAGTAGGGCGTTGAAGAGGGAACAGCCCCTTTCATATACGGCGTAGTTTCTGCTTGTTTTAAGTCTTAATGTCGCTCCTTACTTTCAGTTAAAAAAACTTGTTTTTTATTTATTTAATTATTAGTAAGACCGGTGGACAGCGTGAAAATAGAAAAAAAGGGATGTCTAGGTGTGGGGTGTCTTTTACTTTTGAAAGATTAAAAAATGAAACAGGTTAATAGGCTTCAGAACTAAGATTAAGGTTCTCGAAGCCATGGTAATAATAGTTCTCGATTATATCCCTGGAATGGCGATGGTCTGGAAGTTTGAGATTACAAATCATATCTTGCATTGTATTTTTTTCTTACATTGTGTTACAAATTATATTTTATATTTTACTTCTAATAATAAATAACAGATTTTAATTTTTAATATTACGATACGAACCAACTTTCCAGGGCTATTACTAACAAGAGAAACGTGGCAATGGTTAGGACGCGTTTTCTAATGATTCACTTACAAAACAACACGTAGATGTAACAATTTCCTTCAAAATGAGTCTTTAAACATCTCTATAATGTTGCAGTCCACCAATAGGGGTGATTAATAAAAAAAAAAGTAATTTAAAAAAGGCACATCACTGTATTCCATATGAAAAAGAAATTTTCCTTGTTGCTCAAGATGGGGGACTGTAATTCTCCTGACTGGGGGACTGAATTTATCTCGATACGTTTCCTTTTTTGGCCATTTTTTAATTTCTACAAATTTTTTTTCGTAGCGAAGTTCTATCATTAAAATTAATCAAAATAATAACTATCATTCCTGAGTCAGCTTAAAATTGCAATTCTTCCTCAAAATTCTTCCCCTCAATTATTTTTTATGAGGTGTCTTAATTTTTTTTTTTTTTTTTTACAATGGACTAGAGCTCGTTCTTTAGCTAAGTTGCCTCTTAGGGGATGACCTTGAAGAATTATGACCTTCAAATTTTTTACTTTTCTATCAATTGGTACCTTTCTTACTTAACTAGAAAAAGAAGAAGATTTTGCGTTATGTGGCTCTGTTTCAATTTGATAAGTGTTGAGTCTTTTGACTTTCTAATATTTTATTTGCTAGCATACGTTTTTTTTACGCGTTACACTGAACAAAGTTTATTTTCTATGTTGATTTTTGAAAAACCATCCTAGAAGCTTTTATCCAAATATTGTGGTTTTGACCTTTCAAAAATATTTCCTAGAATTCTAGAAGAGACAGTAGTGTGAATCACAGGGTTGAACAGTTAATTCACTTTCTACATGAGTCTGATAGAACGTGATCCATATAATGTTTGACTTCAGATCAACGAGAGCTTCATCCAGCATTTTCTTTCTACTGTTTAACAGAGTAGAAATTTGTTTCGAAAATTAATGGAAATTTTCTATACTTCAGAAGAACATCCCTGTTATGTTTGAATATTGCCATACTCGACAAAGTCTCTTCTTTTAAACATAACAGTTCCAATAGCGAAGGAAATTTTATAATCAGTACCTGTCCTTAGTCAAACAGAAGAAAATAGGTGAAAATCTAAATGAATTTTAAATAATTCACAATAAAACCTCAACAAAATTCAAATTAAAACTAAAAATCAAATTAAATGTTCCTTATAGGGATTACCTCAAAAGGGCTTAAAAACAAGGTTTTATTGTCATTCATCGTAAAGGTTAGCTTAAAAGAGAAATTATTTCCCAATAATCCCTGATAAAAATTGTGTATTAATTACACTGGCTTACATGTTTTACAGATGGGACAGACTGTGTGTCACAGATGTGACTAAAAATAAGTCATAGATTTGACTAAAAATTTGTTGTAGGTGGTCTGTGAAGTATTTTTCTTAGCCACTCACATATTTTTATCGATAGACAAATAACCCCTCTTGTTTTTTATGTGATTGGTTTTCAAACCCTCCTTAATTAAAAATCAAGCCAGTACAAAGAAAATAAATATTCGATTCAGTTTCTTACGGAGTATCTCTGTTTTTTTGTGTTAGAACTAATCAGTAAAATCGGTGGTGGTATTTTGCATTTATGTTTTGCATTGACTGCTAATTTGCAAAAACTCATAGCAACAGTGATCAGGTAAGTATAACTGCTCCTTCCGTTCCTCTCGTACTAGAGTTCCACTTTTCAGCCCCCCCCCAATTATGGAGTTCTCTTTATGTTCGAATTATTGTTATAACCCCATTTACATCCGATTTGAAATTTGCTACTTTTCCTTTGGGCTCAGCTACATTGCCGAGAAGCAAAATTTTAGCAATTGCATAACAAAATTTTCCATTTAATTTTTATAATAATCTATGTTTACCAGATAAGAAATAGGGGAACCAACCATGATGACACTGGTGGATCCAGGGAACCCCTCCCTCCAAAGTTTTTTTTTCAAGCGCCCTTACGCCTCGTTTTTTTCTGTTTTTCTCCTTTTTTTATAGATTTCCCAATCTGGTCAATTATTGGCATCCTTGTCACACCCTCCCTTAAAATTTTGTTTATGGGCACCCCTGTCACAATCCTCCCCCCCCCAATATTCTGCTCTAGGTCTGCTCCTGCATACTGAACCCTGGTATAGCCTTCAGTGATACACCGGACGAGTCCAGGCTGCCTGCAAAAAGGGGAGCTGTATCCTGTCATATAAAAGAAAAAGAAAGAGCAATATATATTTTGAAGAAGAAAAACCACCAAGTTTTGGATCACCTTCATCGTTTGTGAAAAAGTACGCCCAGCAAGATTACCTACTGTTGCTACTACTCATCGCAGCCTAGAGTCACCTTAAGTAAACGTAATTCTGTGCGTTCATCGTCTCACCGGTTCTGTTCAGTTACTTTTTTACTTTGTTTCGGTGTTATGATTAAGATGGAGAGATCTATTAGAGAGATCTAATAGAGGAGCTCTAGGCCACAGGTGGTCCATTGCTGACTTACGTTGTTAATAGGAATAGTTAGGAATTTATTCATAAGATATTAGTTTGTGTCAGGCGAGAGTCAATCTTTGATGACAAATAATTTCAGGATTGCGACAAAGAGACTGCCGAGTGTTTCATTTTCCGTTGTAATATTATTAATTTCAAGAGAAGACAATCAGCTAATATTGAAATCAAGTCAAGCTAAGTTGAGTTTGTTCTTAGCCTAGGTATTAAGCTCATTTAGATTCCCTTTTTAGGGAGGGCACAATCCTAATAGGAAATGGTTCCAACTTATTTCACAGGTGATTTAAGATAATGTAAAGCATGTGAAAAGAACATACAGTACTGAACAACTTAAAAACCAAATAGCTGACAGGAAAGTAGAATTGGCTAGTTGAGAAGTCTAGTGGGCAAGGATTTCTTCTATTACCCTCAGTTTTTATGTCACATTAAAATATTAGTAATAAATATGAAGTAACCCCCCCCCCCCCCCTGAGGACATTTAAAAAGTAAACTTTAAATATTAACATTTGTTTTTGCTTTACAAATATTCAAATTTCAACCAGAATTCGACAACATGGAGAAAAAAGTAAGATTTATAGATACTAAAATTTGGAAAGTAATTGAATGCCAATTTTGTGAATAAGAAATAGGATTCCATCAGCAATAAATTCAGCTGTTTCCTTAGGAACTTATGACTCTTCACCGTAGGAGGGCTAAACTCCGTGATCACCTAAGAAAATATCTGACATTTCACAGGAATAATTGATAGGAATAATTGATGCTCTGAAAGAATATCTGCTATGAATCTAATTTTCACTAGCTATATAGCACCTTTTCATTTGCTGTAGTCAATTCCTCTTTCTTTCAGTTTTTTTTCTGAATTCTTATCTCCTTTTAAAGTACAATTAAACAAACGGCATGAAAATTCATCAAATATCTTTACTTTTCCTTGTAATCTCCACGCTTTTTCTTTTCTGTTAATACTTTCTATAATGTTTTAAAATTACCAAGGACGATGAAAATAAATTCTGATTCTTAATATAAAATTGCACATAGATATAGACACAGTGGAGATTTTTCTTTATAATTATTTCTGTGATGTTTAAAAATTACAAAGAAAAGTGAAAATGAAATCTGATTCGTAACATATATATAGTAGAGACATTTATATTTTAAGAGAATGAGCAGAAACTGGAAGTTCAATTTTTAATGAAGAATACCCCCATACGCGGTTTTAGCACCAGTGGGTTTAAAATAAAAAACACAATGCAAGTAAAAAAATAAGGTAAAAACATCCGACAGTAAACATCTTAAGAAGGTGTACTTTAATGTTTGTTTATTTTTTGTTAAATACTGATAATTTAACGTTTGAATTATGGGTGAAAAATCAGTATAAATAAGCTAAAACACCGTAAAGCAAACAGGCCCGTCAGTATTAAGAACCGCCTATCTAATGAAGAAACTGGAGTCAGCCCAAAAACGGGCAACCAGGATTATCCTTAGTAATAGAGAAATTTCCTACCACGGTGCCCTAGAAACTCTTGAACTCCAAAGTTTGGAACTTTGTTTGGGTGACCTTATCCTGAAGCTTGGTGAAATGCTGCTGTTTAACCCTGCTCACCGTGATATTTATCCACCGGAAGCCCTGACAGTCAGTCGTACGAGACAGAAGCTAAAACTTGTGCCTGTGCGTGCTCAGACAAACCACTACCAGAACTCTTCTGTTTCTTTTTTACGTCAGTATATAATAGTGCAAAATAACATGTTTTGTGTTTCTACATCAAATTTGCCATTTGAGCTACGATTGTTATTTAAATAAGGCTCTCTCTCTCTTTCTCTCTCTCTCTCTCTCTCTCTCTTCCTCTGTACCAAACACCTTAAGTTAATTATGCTTGCGGCAGGACCAGACGTTATCCGCTTCGTCGGTCATCTGAAATTTAGATTTTACATGGGAATCGGTCTAACCGTAAAATCTCCATACTTGCAAAGGCTGAGCCTGTAAAGTCATACCACTGGTCCCACCCCTAATTGGTCGGGCCATTTGAAACACCAGGGATTGCCCCACCCTGAAGTAGCATCGGATTGGAACAACAGACAGCGTTGCTTGTTAGTTTCTAGGTTCATCATGAACACATTGACTAAAATGTAATACTGTCCTAAAAACTTCGTAGTTCTGAAAGAACCAATAGAAAAATCTTAGAAAATTGCAGTTTTCGGTAGTAAATAGACCTGGGATGGGTTCAGAGGTCAAAAATGTTTTAATTTTAATGTCCTTGGTAGTTTAAACAAAAAGTCTTCTCTGCTTCCCCTTCTAATCTGTTCAATACCATATATCTAAAGCCTTCCACCTTTTTTCTGTGCACCCATTTTTATTCCTTGTATTTAAAACACTTAAGTATTTGTACCAATATCAAATTCAATGTCTGCCTTTTAAAGTGAGTCAGTGTTCATGAGCATCAGTCATTAGACGAAGAAATGAGCTAGACAGAATTTTAGCTTCGATATTTTGGGTTTTCAGTACATTAATTTAGTATTTTCTGTACTATTTAAGTTTATTGTCTACCTTTATTTGTGTATTTTATTTCAAATATGCTTTTATAGACTTTGGAATTCAACGCTCGCAGAGGATTATATGCGAGTAGATTGAATAGTTATAAGATCAAAGGCTAGAATTGAGTTAGATCCGTTTTAAGAAATAAATCAATTAAATACAGTAGATGACACAGACTATGTAAGTTATTTGCAACCATGCTTTCTACATAATATCAAAATGTTAGACACATACACTGGGGGGAGGTGGCTCGTGATGGGAGGTCACTTTGGGTGCAGTAAATCAAAAAATGTTATGTTACACGACCTAAATTTCTTGGGGGTTGGAAAAACAGAAAAGACTTTGTTCTGGGTCATTGACTGACAACAATGAGCTGCTCAGTCTTGAGCAACTTTCATCCAAGGAAGATATTTGAAAATTCAGATTTTAGTGAAAAGTTAATATCAAAAGGTCCCTTTCATAATATTTCAGAAAAATTTCAGAAAAACACAAAACTTCTGTACAACGTAGGGACAAAATAAAACAGGATAACATGTAAAACCAATGGATACATCTTTGCTTGCTTATAACAAGCTTTGAATCTTAGTTTGTATTAATTTCCTATCATGCGGTGGCTAAAAAGAAGTGCCAGACAATTCAATCAATGACACCATATGATATGTTGCTCTGACTCCTCCTGAAAGTTCTGGCTCCATTGGCTGCATTCCTTGAATGCAAAAAATATTGATAAAAAGGGCTAAGTTTTGTGGTAAAGTACAACAACCCATCTTTGTGGTGAAAATGATACTTTTAAACCATCCTGGGCGTCTTTGAGATCTCAAGATTCTTAAGGTTTACGTGACCTTCTCCCTAAAATCTTCTGTGGATATGCCTGATTTGATAATTATGAACAATTTATCGTTGTATACCAAATATTTACAAGTTATAATATATTTGTATTCCCAGGCAGAGTATACACACACTAGAAAAAAATAAAAAATAAAAAGAATGATAATTATCCAAACGTCTTTTGAATTACTATGGTGAACTTGTTCTATTCTTTTGAAAAAATTAGGGAAATTAATTTTTAGTTTTTTTTATTGCTGTCGACATAACGGTGTTGAACGCACCAGCTGCATACAAAAGACCTGGGTATACATAGTGTATTTTGATTGATCTGTCCCCGTATTAAAATTTGAGATTCACCTGACCCCTCTCCCTTCGGACGCTGTCTTGAAATTTCAACTTGACTTCCTTTGCCAGTTTTTATTTTAGTTAGTTATTTATTGTGTGAGCATTTATGTCGACATTCTGAGTCCAGTTGAATCAAAAGGAAAAATTCTCTCTCCGACCGAGCTTTCCATCTCATATTCAGCACTAGGCAAAAGCTATCGAACCCAAATTTGTGAGAAGAATAGAAATGGCTAGACATCGAAAGTGAACCCAAGCCAACAAGCGTGTCAAATGCAAATTATTAAACTCGTGTCTTAGAAAAATTTTTGAATTTTGCTGTTTTTAGATTTATAATTAATTTCGTTTGATGAATGGTATTTTTAAAAATGTCAAAAAATCATAGCTGAGACACATTTACTAGTAAAGATTTCGGATTAAGTTGATTAAAAGAAAAAAACTCCCCTAAGAAAATTAAATAATTTCAATTCATCCTCACCCCTTGTGTATCTATGGATGAGTACCCTATGAATAGGACCGTATTGCCTTACCAAAGTGCTCCCGGCTTTCTTTAACACGGATTTGTTCTCTTTAACACAGTTTTTTTTCTTGGTTGTCCTGTCTTTCTGATTCAATTTGTTATTTATTTTTCTTGGCTCTAGTGTATATTTCTTAATGTAACATTCTAGAGCAACGTTGTAGAGTTACATTTTAGAGTAACATTCTAGTGCTTGGAGGTTTGCTTAGTGTTTATTAGCTTAGTTTTTGAAGTTCAAATAGACGAGTTTCTGGCAAGAAACTTAGGAGCGTAGTTCAGTTTGATATGATTTGCTCTTTCCATTGATTTTGATGATAATTTTCTCTGAACAGTCTTATATGCCAGCTTCACTTTCTTTCGAATATTTGCAACTGGTATTTTTATTATACCGTTTCAATGTAGCTTGTTGCAAGTTTTTCCCCTTATGTTTTATAACAGAAAAAAAAAGTTTAATTGAAAAAAGGAATAGTATAACTGTAAAGAATAGCGTGGCTGCCTTATCAAAATTTGCCACATGCGCAAATTAGACACAGTATTTATTGTGGACCAAATTTTTTGCAAGTTTCCTTTGCAGTGAGAGATTTTTGAATAAAAATACATTTTGTTGGCTTCCCGGACGAATTTGGTATACAAATTTTTGTATTGTCAATTTCTTTCATGACCTTTCTTTATTTCCAGGGGCTGTTTTCTATGCCCCTTAATTAAAAATAATTCTTATTATATTACAACTTTGCACGAAGCCAAGGCCATGTCTGGGTGGAAGGGGCACAGTTATGAACACCTATGTAAGTTTTATCTTACTCATGAATTGCGCATAAATTGTTTATAAACAAATTTCAAATGTGAATCGTATGGTTTATTTCTGTCCAACCTGAATAAAAATCCTGGAATTGCCCCTCGTTTCAAATACGCTGATTTTATTTTCCTACTTCATATTCTGTTACTTTATTTGTCAAATATGGTTAACAATTACAATATTTAAAAATATTATAATAAAATTTAACAATGGCAAAAAGGAAATTTTGTTGTTAACAAATAACAATAATGTATAAGCTCATCCTGAGTGTAATTTTCAGTATTGTCTCCAATACAGTAAACACCTGACCATTTTAACATAAGCATTTTACTGGACATGTGTAAATCCAACACCTTGAATTCAAAACTGAAGATTCTCCACCCCGTGTTCAAGTAAGATTTTCCTTTTATCAATTCTTTTTTAACTGTTTAACTTTCTAGTGGCTTCTCTTCCTCTAAAGTTAGCGAATTCTTACTAAATTATCTAAACGTCTAAAACTGCCTATATTTCTAATTCTTTAAACGTCTTAACTGAATCTTGACCCATCAAATATAAGCTGCCAAAAAAGAATGTACTTTTAATTATTCATCTTCCATTTCAATAAATTGCCTCTTTTCATTTCACTTTATTTATTAGTCCTGGTTGAACTTCGCTGAGGTATGAATGCTGTTTAGTTCTATTGGTCGTATGCTGCGGGAAGTTTTTCTTCTGTATATATTTATGTTATGCTGGGGACGGCCCCTGTGATTTTGGGCCGAAATGTTCATTCAAATTAGATTTCTACTCTTTTGCGAAAATAATTCACTATTGTTTTTCTTGTTTATGATGGAAAAACAATGTGGTCTTTTTAGCAATTTACGCTTTCTGATTATAGAACATGTCTTGGAAGCACTATGATCCAGTGAACTCACCTTTGTTGGAAAATGTGACATTCGAAATTAACATTTTCAGAGTTCAATCTGACTGTTGCTCGTGTCCATTCCATCACTACTTATTACCTTAAGAATTTGGAATAGTCTTGGATTGTATATTAGAAATTTGTTTATTATCATGCACCAGTGTGATAGCCAATATGAACCCCCTGCTACTGAGCAAATATTTTTAAGTTTTGAAAAAGTAACGATATGATACTCTGCTGATTGATGGTTCCTTTAATTTTCTTTTGTTTCTATTGGGATTCTTCCTTTAGCTATGACATTGGTATTATTAGTGAAACTTGTCAAAATTTAGAAATAAAGATGAACTTGTATTAATTGGAAAAGCATGACAAAAAAAGGTTCAGAATTTTTCAGTATTGGTCCCATTTGGATATGGGTTAACATTATAGCTAATTGGTATTTTTTCAGACAGAAAATCGTTCGTGTTCCATCCCAAAAAATTACGAGTAATTCTGATAGAAGTTTTAATTGTAGAAAAATACAATTGTTGTTGAAAAAAAATCAGTTCTCTCTTTAGTAGAGGTGTTAGAAGTATTTTTTCTTTGTATGTGTAAGCCATCAGAAAAAAATTAGTTGGAGGCAGGGATTGCAGGGAAATAAAACTTTGAGACCATGTTTTTCTTGTAGAATCAGAATTTTTTCGAATCCTCTTGGGTACTTTGTAGAATTGTTAAACTTGACTCAGTCATAAGATTCAACAACTGATACAACACAGCACGGCATTTCAAAGGAGGGACAGGGTCAGTAACTACAGACTATCGTGACCGAGGGTGCTATGTTACAGCCAGATGGTGAATATGAAAGCCATTCGAAAATTCATATAACATTTATCAGCGACAAGAATTGTGCTGCGAGAGCAACACTTTGGTTTTGTCTCGTTTTTTTTTTTCCTATGCCACCAATCTCAGCTTATTCCTGGAAACTGGTAAAGGTCTGACCCGGGTAGTTTTTACGGAAAGTGCTCAGGCGATTGATGAATATGACACTACATTTTGGAAAGCTCTACTAAACTCTTGCCTCGGGCCAAAATAGATGGTTTTTGCTTGTCCACGAGCCAGAGTCAATGGTGTGCAAAGTGAAGTGGAGCTATAAAGCTTTTGTCAGAGAGGAGTATCTAAAGTTGTGCAGCCAAACTTTTGTTTCATCAAACCATGTTTCTGCTTTCGAGTGGAAAGCTCTGTTCTAGCAAGCAAGCAGGCAGGCACCACTTTCAAATTGAAGATGGACTAAAATCTATAAGTGTTATTTATATGCGGTAGTTACCCGGCCCCATAGCCAATATATCTTCTTTGAGAGATAAATAGAAAAATTTACAGAAGCCAAAATGTGGCATTTTCCCACGGGTCCAAAAGTGCTGCCATCTTTTGTTTCTACCCATTTTACTTTCAAATTAAAGATGGACTAAAATCTATAAGTGTTATTTATATGCGGTAGTTACCCGGCCCCATAGACAGTATATCTTCTTTGAGAGATAAATAGAAAAATTTACAGAAGCAAAAATGTGGCATTTTCCCACGGGTCCAAAGGTGCTGCAATCTTTTATTTCTACCCATTTCTGTTCGTGATTTCAGCTGAGTTTTGTCACTCGGTTCTTCGGACTTGGGATTGCGGTAGAGAAATGGTATCAGATGTACCTAATAAACTTTAAAAGTTCTCTCACAGCTAAAGAAATTAGACCTTATCCGTTGCTCCTTTCTAAGTGGTGACGTTAGAAATTTGGCCTATGGCAAAAAAAAATCAACTTTTAAACTAAAGCAGATAGAATTTTCTTTTGACGGTAATCGAGAGCTCTTTATGAGCTGATTAAAGTATATGACATCGATTTTTTGGTACAAAAATTCCCTCATGAGGTATACTAGTTTGAAAGTTTCAAGGGGTTGACAACTAGGTACACACTGAAATGAAATCTAGGCCGATACAAATTGTGAGACATATAGAGGACTTGTAAGTAACAGTCGGCTGTTAGATAATAATCACCTTTGGCAATGAGGGGCTAGCAACTTTTGCTAGTTGGTATATCTATTATTTGTTTCCAGTGTGTTCGATGGTAAAAACCACTCTGGTTCCAGTGGTAAGACATTTAGTATACTTGTAAGTAACAATCTGCTGTTAGGCTACAGTCAATTTCAGCAATGACGGGTTTGCAGCTATACTAGCTGGTGTACCCATTTATTTCTTTCCGGTGAACTTGATGCCTATCACGGGAGAGGGACTTATATGTAAGAATCGGTTCACTTTAGGTGAGTTAGCTCATAATCATCTTCGGCAATGAGGGGTTTGCCACTTTTGCTAGTTGGTGTACCTATTAATTGTTTCCGGTGTATTTGAAGGTTAAACCAATTTGTTTCCAGTGTTAATACATGTAGGGGACTTGTTATAGTGCCCTCTTTTAAATGATGTAATTAAAAACAATTTTTATTGACACTAGTACAACTTTTCACAAAAAAAAACAGTACAAGCTACATGAATGACGTCAAAATCGTAGGTTATAACCAAATATGAAGTATTGAGTGAAAGCAGTTTTTATACATTATTGTTTTTCGAAAAGATAATATAAAAAAACATAATGGATCGATACGGTGCATTATAAATGGGGATTACATAAATTTCATTGGATATAAATGAAACCTAGTAAAGAACAAACCACTCAATACAGTAACTAAAAGTTAAGATAATGCAAGCATCTCTTTGGAAAGTTGCTTATCTGGGATATGAGTTCAAATTTAGGATCATTAAAACTGAGGATCTTGACCTACCTTTCCAACTAAGAAAAAGTCATAGGCTTTAATCTTTTAGTATTCCAGGTTGCAGTGATACTTTTCAACCTAGTAGCACGGTTTGAACAGGTAGCTAGCTACAAAATAAGCAACCAAAATTATGCTAAAAACAAAATTGCATAAAAACATCTTGATAGGTCAAAAGTCTGAAAAAAAATTGTTTAATAGTCTTCATTTTGGTTTTTACAAATGATATCATTTGGTAACAATGATAATGAAGTCACCGTACTTTTCACTTTCAGAATCTGAAAGTGTTTCAGAATTTCTTTTCAAAATTTTTAATTTCAGAATCGTTAAAGTTACTATAGAATCTGAAAAATATTTATGGTGTCTGAACAATTATATTAATTTTTTAATTCAAACCAGAAAAATACTTGAAAATTTCGAAATTAGTTATTATTTTTGTTCCATTTAAGCAACTCGACACTCAATTACAGTCTCAATCAAATTAAAGAAAAAGAACGATATAAAAATGGCGTTTAAGAGAGTTTCAAGAGGATTTTTATTCCTATATGATTTTTTAACCTTTAACAACTTATTAAAAGAGATTAAAAAAAACGCCCCAATTTCAAAATTCTCTGGAGGCTGCTGCGTAATGGGGCTGACCCGAATCTGAAAGATAGTGAGCAAAAAACAGCTTTGCACAATGCTTCTCGAAAAGACATATGGGATATTTGTCAGCTTCTGCTAACCAAAAGGGCTGACCCGAATCTGAAAGATAGTGAGGGAAAAACAGCTTTGCATTATGCTTCTGAAACAGGCTCATCGAAGATTTGTCACGTGTTGCTATTGTATTTGGCTGACCCAAATCTAAAGGATAGTAAGAAGAAAACAGCTTTACACTATGTTGCGGAAAAAGGCAGCTTTGATGTTTGTGAGATGCTGCTGAGCTATTCGGCTGACCCAAATCTGAAAGATAGTGAGGGAAAAACAGCTTTGCTTTATGCTGCTGAAAAAGGCTCATTGAAAATTTGTCAGCTGTTGCTAAATAAAGGGGCTGACCCGAATCTGGAATACAGTGAGGGAAAAACAGCTTTGCATTATGCTTCTGAAATAGGCACATCAGAAATGTGTCACTTGTTGCTAAGGTATGGGGCTGACCCAAATCTGCAGGATAGTAGGAAGAAAACACCGTTATTCTATGCTGCGGAAAAAGGCAGCTTTGATGTTTGTGAGATGCTGCTGAGCCATTCGGCTGACCCTAATCTGAAAAATTTCAACGGAAAAACAGCTTTATTTTATGCTACTGAAAAAGGCACATTTTATTTTTGTCATCTGTTACTAAGCAATGGGGCTGACCCAAATCTGAAGGATAGTAAGAAGAGAACACCTTTATTCTATGCTGTGGAACAAGGCAGATTTGATATTTGTGAGATGCTGCTCAGCCATTCTACTGACCCGAATCTGAAAGATTTCGAAGAAAAAACAACTTTACTTTATGCTGTTGAAAAAGGCAAACAATTTATTTGTAAGCTGCTAAGCTACGGGGCTGACCCAAACCTGAAAAATGGTGAGGGAAAAACTGCTTTGCATTATGCTTCTGAAATAGAGGAATTAGATTTTTATATGTGTTGGCTTCTGCTAAGGTATGGGGCTGACCCAAATCTGAAAGATACTGAGGGAAAAACAGCTTTGAATTATGCTCATGAAAAAGATCATGAAAAACAGGAACATGATATTTGTCACCTGCTGCTAAGCCATGGGGCTGACCCGAATCTAAAAGATAGTGAGAAATTTTGTTGCTGTTATGATAAAACACCGATTCAATGGCAAGAAGAGTACGAAATGTACCAAGAAGTGGGCAGAAGTGTCTTTAGAATTTTTTAAGGATCGGGTCAAATTTTTTTTGAAGAAAACTTTTGGATGAAATTTTCTTCCATATTTTTTTTGTGGGAAGATTGAACAAACGTCATTTTCAGCTGCTCTAGTTATCCCTATGGTTAGCTGGTTTTCAAAATGGCTAATTTTATTACATCAGAAACAAAACTATGAAACTGCCCTTTTAGGGAAATGAGTGTGTAATTGAGTTGTTTTTGTTGCTGCTGTTTGTACTGTTAAAATATGTTACTATGAAATATAAATGCTATGTTCAGGCTGGTCGCCAAAACAGTGTATAAACAATATCTTAAAGACAACTGAGCATAACAAGTTAAAATTCTCTGGATATGTTCAGTTTAGAAGTAAGTTCAAAGGTCAGTGGAGGGCAGAAAATTCCTTCTTCTTGCTTACATTTAAATACCCCTTCCCAACATTGAAGAAATTAAAAAAAAAAGTCTTGTTAAAAGCAATCAAAAGACTTTGTTGCTATTCTTTTAGGGTTGTCGCTCTCTCGACAGCCAATTTGGGAGGGGCTTGTAAATTATACAAACTATACATTGCTTTCAAACTGGATTTTTCACTGAGAAATGGAAAATGTTCAGCCAATCACAGGGGAATGGAGAATTATACAAAAAGTTAAGGATGTTAAGTAGATACTGTAAGAAATTTCTTGGGGAATTCTGAGAAAAATCAAAATAGTCGTTTTGCACCCAGGATAATAAAGGTACTATTATGTAATATTTCATGAATGGCATAGGGTTTTAGCATAAGACTTTATGGACCACTGCTTTGATTACTACTGTTCCAGCTGTAACGAGTAATTGCAACTATAGTTAACTCTGACTGAACCAACTTGTAACTGTGACTATTACTACTTGCAGCTTCGACTCTTCCAACACAGTTACTTTAATTAGAAATTTCTTGGGGAATTCTGAGAAAAATCAAAATAGTCGTTTTGCATCCAGGATAATAAAGGTACTATTATGTAATATTTCACGAATGGCAAAGGGTTTTAGCATAAGACTTTAAGGACCACTGCTTGGATTACTACTGTTCCAGCTGTAACGAGTAATTGCAACTATAGTTAACTCTGACTGAACCAACTTGTAACTGTGACTATTACTACTTGCAGCTTCGACTCTTCCAACACAGTTACTTTTAGGAAATGTTAAGGGTTATGTTGAACCACATCAGAATACACTATGTATATGTTGGTTTTCATAGAGGCACATCAAACAAAATCTTTGATAACGGCTGAGTTTCATTGAATAATACCATAGAGTAAAAGAAATTCCCAGAGTAAAAGTAAAAGTAAAAGAAAACGGAGGATTTGTGAAAATAAAGAACATTCTTGGTTACTAACTGTTTTTCTATACTGATTTTTTTTTTTATACAAGATATGTTTTCTGCACAATCAATACTGAGTCTATTACATCTGACTCATTAAATGTTAACCTCTAGAAATATAAAACAAAAATGAAGAGGCAGCCCATAAAAGAATACTTATTAAAAAAAAGTGTTCTGATGATAATAAAATATAATATTTCAAATAGTGTTTTATGACAAATAACTTATTATTCATGTACATGATTTTAAATGGTAGCGCAATCATAGGTTACGATTGATGACAGACGTTGTAGCAGAACTATATGATAGTGTCAGTTGAAACTTGGGTTCTTTCTTGTCTTTATCACAGGTAACGCTATAATTTTTCCGATAGTAAAGAGCTATAAGACTAGAGTAAATTAATCAAAAGATTATGCTTCCTGGGCTTACAATTGCCCTCCCAAAAGCCCATGAGGCAAAGGCTGTAATTTATTCAAGTTTTTTAATTGCTAAAATTTGAAGGTTTTTGTAATTTGGTTGATAGTATCATTTGGATTGCTTGTTCGATTGTTAGTTAAACCCTAAGAACTGTACTACTAGGTAGAAAGGTGCCGCTGTAATCTGGATTACAAAAAGATTAAAGCCTATCCATTTTTCTTAGTTGGAATAGCAAGTAAAGATTCTAAGCGGTAATGATCCTAAATTTAAATCTTTACCCCAGATAAGCAACTTTCCAAGAAGATACTTGTATTATCTTAAGCTTTAGTTACTATGTAGAAAGGCTTATTCTTTACATGTTTCAGCTATATCCAATAAAACTTACGTAGTCCCCATTTATAATAAACCATATGAATCCATTACGTATTTCTTATATGATCTTTTCGAAAAATAAACGTGTATAAATACTACATTGACTCAATACTTCATATATGGTTATAAACTACGATTCTGACGCAATTCATGAAGTTTGTACAGTTTTCTTGCAAAAAGTGTGACTATTGTAAAAATTACTTTTTCTTATTATATAATTTATAAAGGACACTAGAACTTTTAATTTCAATAAGAACTTTTCTGTTCCATTAATTTTGAAGGATATTTTATTTATTTTAGTTAAAGATATGAACTAAGAATATGAACTATGCTCAGTTAAGGATATGAACTACTTGACTGTGACACATTTAACAAAATATGGACATATCGAAGTATGGCCCCATGGAAGAAATTGCCAATTCTTTATGATTAAATGGCGTAGGATGACTCTTAAGAATTAAGAAGTGGGGGATCAGAAGATTAATAGATGATACATACATATTATTGTATATATAAAAAAAAAAGTAAGTTAAAATGTCAGTTGAGGGCGGGAAGTTTTTTCTTCTTGCTTAAAGTTAAAAACCCTGTCCCAGCATTAATGAAATTTTAAAAAAAGTCTTGTTAAAAGCAATCAAAAGACTTAGTGGCTATTCCTAGTAGTCATTGTATAAATACTACATTCACTCAATACTTTATGTATGGTAACAACCTACGGATCTGACGTCATTCATAAAGCTTGTACAGTGTTCTTGCAAAAAGGGAGACTATTGTCAAAATTACATGTTTTTCATTATATAATTTACAAAGGACACTAGAACTTTTAATTTTGATAAGAATGAGCTCTCTGGTGACATTCAAGGACCACTGGGGTGATAGACTCGCCCCTGGGAATTAAAAAATAAATGAACCTATAAACACGCATCCACGATCTTTTTTATGCCAAAAAAAATACGAAATTCAACATTTTTGTAGGTAAGAGCTTAATAACTTCTAAACTAGGGTCCTCTGGTAAGCTGAATCTGATGGTGTGACTTTCATAAGGATTTTAGAACTTCCGGAGTTTTTTCCCTTTTTCGAAAATAATTCGAATATTTTCAGGATTATAACTTTTAATGGGGAAGACCAAAGTTGATGAAACTTACATATTTAAAATCAGCCTAAGAGTATGATTCTTTTTAGTGTATCTATTGGTATTAAACTCTTTTTTAGAGTTTCGATTACTGTTTTGCTGAATGGCTTCTTACTTACACTTCGTTACCATGAACGATTTGACTCTCATAGTCACTTGTCTTCTTTTAAAAAACAATTTGCTGCCATTTTATTCTATAGTCCTTTCAAATATATTTAATTATAAAAGCAAGTCCGATTTCCAACAGCGATATCAACTAAGCTTCAAACTTAAATTTTCTTTTTTAAGGTTTTTGAATTGTTATAATCCCTTGTTAAGATATATACAAATAGTTTTGCAATCACTCGTTTTTGCTTTTTACGCCATTTAATGTCTTTTCATACTCTGTATCTCTGCAAAGATATTTGATTATTAAAGTAAGTCTAATTTCTAACAATGATATATACTAGGCTTCTAACTTTTGGTTCTCTTTTTTAAGCTTTAAGGTATTTTTCTGGCATGAATTAAAATATTAATATTATTACTCAGACACCATAAACTTTTTTTGCAGTTTATATAACAGCTTTAACGATTCTAAACTGAAAACTAAAAATAAAAAATAAAAAATGTGTCTATTTTCAATGGAAATATAAAACAGCAGTTATAGCGACAAGTACTTTAGCCAAGCCAAAAAAGTTTGGTTCTAGGAGACAACTATAACTGACTTTTTAAGGTTTATGAATTGTTTTAATCCCTTGCAGTTACCAGTTATTGGCTCTTTACACAATTTAATGTGTTTTCACACTGATTATGCTCAAAGATATTTGATTATTGAAGCCAAACCGATCTTTAACCATGATATGTACTTGGCTTCAAACTTTTGGTTTTCTTTTCAAGTATTTCAGGTATTTTTCTGGTTTGAATTAAAATAAATACACTATTACTCAGACACCATAAATGTTCTTGCAGTTTATATAACAGCTTTAATGATTCTAAACTGAAAACTAAAAAAAAAGTTTCTATTTTCAATGGAAATATAAGACAGCAGTTATAGCGATAGGTACTTTAGGAGCTAAGCCTAAACAGTTTGGTTCAAGGAGACAATTATAACTGACAGTAGAAAATCTAAATATATAAAAATAAGTTGTATGTATGTTTGACGACTGACGTCATTATAAGAATTGAGCATTATGCATCATGCATGTATTTTTTATGTTTGTATATGACGTCTTTGTAAGTTGTCGTCATTATGAGTATATAAGGCTTCGTATATGATGTCATTATAAGTATATAAGGGTTGTGGTTAAAAGAGAATATTTAGTATAAATCCTACAATGGCAGGAGAAACTCCCGAGGAATCAAATCATGCAAGAAATTTTGGTATAAATCCTACAATGGCAGAAGAAACAGCCGAGGAAGCTGCTCAAAGAGTTAATGCCAGAAGGCTTGCGGCTAAAAGAGAAAGTAAGAAAAGAAAGCGTGCCGAGGAATCACAAGAACAACGTGAAAACAGGCTTGAGGCTCAAAGAGATAATGCCAAAAGAAAGCGTGCCGAGGAATCACAAGAGCAACGTGAAAATTATCGCCTGGCATTCAGGTACAGCCTAGTCGATGATTATAGTTTGAGTACATGTGTTAAAATCGGTACTATGTCTAAAATTTGTCCTTATTGCAAGGCCTTGAAGTTTAATGGTGATACAATGGGAATGTATTGCGCCTCAGGAAAAGTTAACTTCCTCAACCGGCTGCACCACCAGAGCCATTGAAGACTTTGCTTACTGGAACTACGTCAGAATCTAATCGTTTTTTATCTAACATCAGAAAATATAACTCATGTTTCCAAATGATGTCGTTTGGTGCCCAAATCGAAAATCAAGATCAATTTATGCCTACTTACAAAGTAAAAGAGCAAATTTATCATAGAGATGGGTCCCTTCTACCAATTCCAGGTGAAAATCATGCAGTTGTGAATGAAGGTAATACCACTAACGTTCGAAGTTTAACGATATTACCTTCGTCATATGTTGGCAGTCCCTGTCATATGGATGAATTTGCTCAAGATGCTATTGCGGATGTTCGTCTCTATGGTCGTCCACATTCATTTATTAAATTTACATGTCATCAATCTTGGGACGAGATGCAGCAGCTATTACCTCAAGGACAAAGGACAATCAGCGGTTCATTAACATGGCGTTACGGTCCGTGTCTTCCGGCAAAAGTTGAAATCACTGATAAACTACTTATTAAAACTTAAAGTGTTTGGGTCTGTACGATGCTGGATGTAGTCAGTGGAAAGGTAAAAACGAGGATTGCCACACGCACATATTTTAATCTGGCTACATGATAAAATTACCTCTAATGAAATTGACGATGTGATTTCCACTGAAATGCCTGATGAAAATGTCGATAAAGGCTTGTATGATATTTTGGTAAAAATATGACACATGGATCTTGTGGTGCACTGAATGAAAAATCACCATGCACGGCCAAAAGAAAGGTGCATAAAACAATAACTTCGACTTTTAGTACCCATCACAATTACCGGCAATGGTGGTTACCCTTCTGTATAGAAGACGATCTACTGAAGGTGGCGGTAAAACACCAATAATAAAGAAGTATAATGGTACCACCGTCGAAGTAGATAATCAGTGGGTTGTTTACATATTCATGTTTATCATCAAAAACATTTAATGCACACATAAACGTTGAATAATGTAACTCCGTAAAGCCAATCAAATATAAATGTAAATACGTCAACAAAGGCAGCGAAATGGCAGTTTTTGGCTTGCAGTCCGAAATCAGTGATAGCGATGAAATTGTACAATATCAGGCTGGAAGATCATAAGCAATAATAAAGCTGTTTGGTGAATTCTTTCATTTCCGATACATGAACGAAGTCCAGCTGTTGATCACTTAGCGGTACATTTACAAAATGGATAACATGTTTTTTTTCGGAATCCAAAGTCTAGCAAAGAGCCCTGAATCTACAAGATACAACGTTAACTGCTTTCCTTTCGTTATTTCAAAATGATTCATTTGCAAAAAAATGCTGCATACTGAAGTGCCTTCGTATTACACGTGGAATACTGAAAATAAATCATTTGAACGTCAAAAACAGGGTAAGTCAGTCGACGGCCAACCTACCATCTTCAAATATATAACGATAGGGATACTCTACTCCATTCACCCCGATCAACATGAAGGCTTCTTTCTCTGCCTGCTTTTGGTGAATGTACCCAGTCCGACGTCCTTTGAGTATTTGAGAACTGTAAACGGTACTATACATGACACTTACCGTAGTGCATGCCAAGTTCAGAATTTATTGAAGAATGACCGACACTGAAATAACTGCATTAAGGACGCGTGCGAAACGTCAACTCCAAGTCAAATTCGTCCATTATTTCAAATTATACTAACAACTTGCTCTCCTTCAGCTATTATAGAGTTATGGGAGATATATAAATCGAAAGTGGCCGAGGTTATATTATGCTCCATTCAAAACCGCTAGAGACGACACATATGACCTTTGATTTTACATCAGAGATTTATAACTACACTTTAGTTATTTACGAAGATAAGTGATTATGTATGGCAAACAAACCTCTTCAGGACTTGGGAATGCCTTCACCTAATCGTAACGCTGCTGTTTCGACCTTTGTAGAATTGGATTGTGAATCAAGTTACAACTAGATTGATCTATTGTCGTATGTACAAAATAATATTTTTAAGATAAAGTCTGAGCAATTTATGATAAAATAATGCATTGTGTAGATAACAACGTTGAAGAGATCTTCTTTTTGGATACACCGGGAATTGCTGGTAAAACGTTCGTAATAATATTGATTTTGGCATCAATTCGATCAAAATGAGATAGCGTTGGCAATTGTGTCGTCTGGAATAGCTGCAACTTTACTGCCTGGTAGAAGAACTGCTGATTCCGCTTTGAAATTGCCTCTGAATTTGCATTCTACAGAAAATCCCGCCTGCAATATTTCCAAATGATCTGGGATTGGTAAAGTATTGTAGCAATGCAAACTTATTACTTGGGACGAGTGCACAATGGCACACACAAAATTGCTCGGGGCTTTGGAGCAATCACTACGAAATATGCGAGGAAATTCAAAACCCTTTGGCAGCAAATTAATATTGCTTTCGGGAGACCTACCCTGGTCCTTGTGCATATTTATATGCACAGACAATGAAACAGCGAAGAATGTTGTATATTTGCAAGTTTTACGCAGTTAATTTATAGTTTACATGTATATCTATCTATCTATATAATAATAAGTTGTATTTATGCATGTTTGTTTGTTTGTAAAAAGAGGGTTTGTATATGACGTCATTATAAGTATATAAGGCTTTGTATATGCAAAGACTTAGGGACAGAGAAGAATATTGTATATTCGCAAGTTTTATGTTGTTAGAATCATATATCCATATACTAGCTGTTGGGGTGGCACTTCGTGCCACACCAAAACCTAGTTGGTGGGGGTACTTCGTGCCCCCCCAAGCCCCTCCACGCGCTTAAGTCGTTACGCGCCATAATAGTTACGCGCCGTTCTAGTTGTGTTCCTGTGTCCCACCTGTGAATATAGATAGATATATATATGTTTTTAACTACATAAAACTTGCGAATATACAACATTCATTGCTGACCCATTGTCAGTGCATATAAATAGATTGTCAGGTCTACCGACTCTTGAACATGCAACATATAATTGTCCATGGGACAAACAATCCGTACTCGGATCTATACCTCATGATTCTAATGATTGCCCTTGAGCTTTGTTAATGATGATTGCTAATCGAAAATTCCCTGTGTCCCGGTCGTCAAATATATACCCCCCCCCGTGCACCCGGCGTTCCCGTTGTAGTTGTGTCCCTGTGTCCCGGTCGTCATTTATATTCCCTGTGTTTCGATCGTTATTTGTGTCCCGTTGTCCCAGTCTGCAATTTCTCTTTGAGTGTCCCAGTCGTCATTTATATTCCCAGTGTGCCGGTGTCCCGGTCGTCATTTGTGTCCCGGTGTCCCGGTCTGTAATTTCTTCAGTCGACAAACATGACATCAGTCGACAAACAACTTCATGACGACATACAGCTCAATCCTTATAATGACGTCAGTCGACACAGAAACATGACGTCGGTCAACAAACAAACAACTTATTTATATATATATATTTATATATATATATATATATATATATATATTATATTATTATTTATATATATATATATATATATATATATATATATATATATATATATATATATATATATATATATATATATCTATCTATATATATAAAAATAAGTTGTTTGTCTGTCTGTGGATCAGGTGACGCCATGTTTCTGTGTTGACTGACGTCATGAAATTAGTTGTCGTCATTTTTGCTTTGACGGTGACGTCATTAACGGTATTTAAGACATTTAATCACGGAAAAATGTTTAATTTTAAAATGACTGAAGAACCTACAATGGCAACAGCCGAGGAAGCTGCTCAAAGAGTTTATGCCAAAAAACTTGCTGCTGATAGAGAAAGTAAGAAAAGAAAGCGTTCCGAGGAATCACAAGAACAGCAAGAAAACAGGCTTGCGGGTAAAGAACGCAAAACCGCGCAGTTATATGAAAATCCACCTGGACAGCGAGAGTCAAAACATATCAAAACTGAAAATGATAGCGATGATGATTGGGTTTGGGATTTTGACTTGGATAAGGTCATCAATGCCTACCAGATTTAAGTTAAAAAAACAAAGGTTCGTCGATATGTACTTCATAGTGACGCTGAAAAATAAAGAAGAAAAAGAAAACTGAAAAACAAAAAAAGGTAAAAAACTAAAAAAAAACTAAAAAGAAAAAACACTCAAAGAGAAATTACAGACCGGGACACAAATGACGACCGAGACAGAGGGAATATAAGTGACGACCGGGAACCTCAAAGAGAAATTACAGACTGGGACACCCGGACACAAATCACGACCGGGACACAGGGAATATAAATGACGACCGGGACACAGGGACACAACTACAACGGGGACGCCGGGGGCACAGGCGGGATATATAAATGAACCGGGACATAGAGATTGTTCGAATAGAAATTACAGACCGGGACACCGGGACACAAATGACGACCGGGACACCGGGACACAGGGAATATAAATGACGACCGGGACACTCAAAGAGAAATTACAAACTGGGACACCGGGACACAAATGACGACCGGGACACAGGGAATATAAATGACGACCGGGACACAGGGACACATCATTAGAATAATGTGGTATAGATCTGAATACGGATTGTTTTTCCCATGGACAATTATATGTTGCATGTTCAAGAGTCAGTAAACCTGACAATATATTTATATGCACAGACAATGGGACAGCGAAGAATGTTGTATATTCGCATGTTTTACGTAGTTAAAAACATATATTTATATCTATCTCTACTCACAGGTGGGACACAGGGACACAACTACAATGGCGCGTAACTAATATGGCGCGTAACGACTTACGCGCGCGGGGGGGCTTGGGGGGGCGCGAAGCGCCCCACCAACTAGGTGTTGGGGTGGCGCGAAGCGCCACCCCAACAGCTAGTATATATATATATATATATATATATATATATATATATATATATATATATATATATATATATATATATATATATATATATATATATATTTATATATTTATATATATATATATATATGTATATATATATATATATATATATATATATATATATATATATATATATATATATATATATATATATATATATATATATATATATATATATATATATATATATATATATATATATATATATATCAGCCGCAAGCCTATTTTATGCTGTTCTTGTGATTCCTCGGCACGCTTTTTTTCTTATTTTCTCTATCGGCCGCAAGTCATTTGGCATAGACTCTTTGAGCAGCTGCCTCGACTGTTGCCATTGTAGGTTCTTCAGTCATTTTACAATTAACAATTTATCTTTTAACGATCTTCTTAAATACTCATAATGGTGTCATATACTAAGCTTCGTCATAACAAACATGACAACAACTAACTTCATGACGACATACAGCTCAATCCTTATAATGACGTCAGTCGACAAAACACACGAACCTATTTATATATATATATATATATATATATTTATATATATATATATATATATATATATATATATATATATATATATATATATATATATATATATATATATATATATATATATATAAATGTAAAAATAAGTTGTAAGTATTTTTGTGTTGAGGGATGCATATGACGACTGAAAAATAAAGAAGAAAAAGAAAACTGAAACTAAAAATGTATAAACTGGGAATTGCATAAATATTTTAATATATTTTGACAATAGATTAAAGTAATTCGAAAACCTTAAAACAGATACTTAAAATTTTAAGGTTTATTATAAATTGTTGAGCTTTAGCATGCTTGGCACGTAAAAAATTTTCCAACTGTCAATGTTAGAATGAACATTTATAAATTGAAAAACATTGAAAATCATAGAATGTTACCAAAAAGCAAAACCATACTTGCAGTTTAAAGAGAAAGGCCCAGATTAGGAATGTGCAATTTACGTCAACGAAGGCGTGTCGAGGAACTACCAGAGCAACGCGAAACTAGAATTGCCGCTGAAAGAGAAATTAAAAAAAGAAGGCGTGTCGAGGAATCACAAGAGCAGCTTGAAAACAGGCTTGCGGCTTCAAGAGATAATGCCATGCTAGGAATGTGCAATTTACGTCAACGAAGGCGTATCGAGGTAATACCAGAGCAGCGCAAAACCAGACTTGCTGCTGAAAGAGAAAGTAAAAAACCAAGGCACGTCAAAGAATCACAAGAGCAACGTGAAAACAGGTTTGCGGCTTCAAGAGATAATGCCAAAAGAAAGCGTGCCGAGGAATCACAAGAGCAACGTGAAAATCATTGCATGGCATTCAGATACAGCCCAGTCGATGATTATAGTAGATTTGTTCAAATCGGGACTATGTCTAAAATTTGTCCCTACTACAAGGCCTTGAAATTTAATTGTGAATTAATGGGCATGTTTTGTGCCTCAGAAAAAGTTAAACTTCCTCAACTGTCTGCACCCCAGAGCCATTGAAGACTTTGCTTACTGGAACTACGTCAGAATCTAAATGGTTTTTTTTATCAAACATCAGAAAATATATAACTCATGTTTCCAAATGACGTCGTTTGGTGCCCAAATCGAAAATCGAGATCAATTTATGCCTATTTTCAAAGTAAAAGGGCAAATTTATCATAGAGCATGGTCCCTTCTACCGTTATCAGGTGAGAATCATAAATTTTTGCAACTGTACTTCATCATTGATAGCAATTCCAAATTGAATGCACGTTGCGTAATGTCTCCTGACGTTAAAAGGACTATCGTTTCCGAATTACAACATCTTTTCCACGAAAATAATGATTTAGTGCATCCATTCAAGATATTATTCTTCATAAGCGAAACGCTCAGTTGGTAGGAATTGCTGAATACATCGATGCTAGGATGCCCTACAATATCCTATCATTTTATGCGATGGAGCCGACGGCTATCACTTTAATGATAAATTGATAGATCCATCCACTAACAAACAACCGGATAAGAAATGCAGCGTGAAGAATTATTATTCCTATTGACTAATGATTCGTCACAATGAAGATAATTATATTTTAAAATGCCGTCAATTGGTTCACCAATACATCGTTGATATATATGAAAAGATTGAATCAGAACGTTTGCTATTTATCCGTGTTAATCAGACCAAGCTCCGCTCTGAACAACACATTCATTTGCGTGATGCAGTTGTAAATAACAGTAATACCACTAACGTTGGAAGATTAACGATTTTACCTTAGTCACATGCTGGAAGTCTCCATCATATGCATGAATATGCTCAAGATGCTATTGCGTATGTTCGATTCTATGGTCGTCCTGATTTATTTATTACATTTACATGTAATCAATCTGGGAACGAGATACAGCAGCTTTTACTTCAAGGACCATCGGCGGTTCATAGACATGAAATTACGGCCCGTGTCTTCCGGAAAAAGTTGAAATCACTAAAAACCTACATAGTAAAACTTAAAGTGTTTGGGTCAGTGCGATGCTGGATGTACTCAGTGCAATGGCAAAAACGAGGATTGCCACACGCAAATGTACTAATCTGGCTATATGATAAAATTACTTCTAATGAAATTGATTATGTGTTTCCGCTGAAATACCTGATGAAAATGTCAATAAGGGCTTATATGGTATTGTGGTAAAAAAATATGATGCATGGATCTTGCGGTGCACTGAAAGAAAAATCACCATGCATGGCCAAAGGAAGGTGCACAAAGCAATATCCTCGACTTTTAGTACCCAACACAATTACTGGCAATGATGGTTACCCACAATGTAGAAAGAGATCTACTGAGGATGGTGGTAAGATAGCAATAATAAAGAAGCGTAACGGTACCACCATCGAAGCAGATAACCAGTGGGTTGTTTCATACTCTCCTTTATTATCAAAAACATTTAATGCACACATAAACGTTGAATATTGTAACTCTGTGAAGGCAGTAAAATACATATGTAAATACGTCAACAAAGGCAGGGACATGGCAGTTTTTGGCTTGCAGTCCGAAATCAGTGATATCTATGAAATCACACAATGTCAGGCTGGAAGATACACAAGCAGTAATGAAGCTGCTTGGCGAATTCTTTCATTTCCTATACATGAACGAAGTCCAGCTGTGTTCACTTTGCGGCACATTTACAGAATGGTCAATGTGTTTATTTTCGGAATCCAACGTGCAACAAAGAGCCCTGAATCCACCGGATACAGCGTTAACTGCTTTCTTTTCGTTATGCCAAAATGATTCTTTTGCAAAAAAAACTGCTGTATACTGAAGTGCCTTCGTATTACACGTGAAATACTGAAAATAAATCATTTGAACGTTAAAAACAGGGTAAGTCAGTCGAAGGCAAACCTACCATCTTCAAAGATACCACGATAGGAAGACTCTACACCATTCAACCCAATCAACATGAATGCTTCTTTCTACGCCTGATTTTGGTGAATGTACCCGGTCCGACGTCCTTTGAATATTTGAGAACTGTAAACGGTACTATACATGACACTTACCGTAGTGCATGTCAAGCTCTGAATTTATTGGAGAATGACCAACACTGGGATAACTGCATCAATGACGCATGCGAAACGTCAACTCCAAGTCAAATTCGTGCATAACTAACAACTTTCTCTCCTTGAACTCCTACAGAGTTATGAGAAAAATTTAAATAGAAAATGTCCGAAGACGTACTCCATCAAAAACAGTTGGAGACGTCAGATATGACTTTTGATATTTATAACTACACTTTAGTTATTATTGAAGATTTGTACTTATTTATGGCAAACAAACCTCTTCAGGATATGGGAATACCTTCACCTAATCGTACCGCTGCTGTATCGAAATGTGTTGAATTGGATCGTGAACAAAGTAACAACACGATAAAACTATGTAAGAAATAATATTTCTAAGTTAACGTCTGAACAAAAAGACATTTATGATACGATAATGCATTGTGTCGATAACAACGTTGGAGAAATCTTCTTTTTGGATGCACCAGGTGGTACTGGTAAAACGTTTGCGATAAATTTATTCTGGCATCAATTAGATCAAAAGATGATATAGCGTTGACAATTGCGTCGTCCGGAATACCCGCAATGTTGCTGCCTGGTGGAAGAACTGCTCATTCCGCTTTGAAATTGCCTCTGAATTTGCATTCTACAGAAACTCCCACGTGCAATATTTTCAAATCATCTGGGATGGGTAAAGTATTGCAGTAATGCAAACTTATTATTAAGGACGAGTGCACAATGGCACACAAAAAAGCGCCCAAGGCTCTGGAGCAACCATTGCGATATTTGAGAGGAAATTCGAAACCCTTTGGTATCACATTAATATTGCTTACCGGAGATTTCAGGCAAACATTATCAATAATACCTAGACCAGTCCCTTCAGACGAAATGAATGCTTGCCTAAAAAATTCTAATTTATGAGCACATGTAAAGACATTAAAATTAACTACAAATATGCGTGTCCGATTGCAAAACGATGACTCTGGTCAAAGATTTTCAGATCAATTGCTGGCAATTGGAAACGGAAAGCTCCCAGTAGTCTCAATTTCAGGACGTATACAACTACCTGCTGAATTTTGTAATTTAGTGACGTCCAAAAATGAATGAAATCAGTCGACACAGTTCTGGAACCAAATGAAGCGGTTAATTATCCATTTGAATTTTTAAATTCCCTGGATCTCCCAGGGTTTCCACCAAAGGTGCTAGAACTCAAAATAGTTGTACCAATAATATTGTTACGAAACATCAACCCACCAAAACTTTGTGATGGCATGCGACTTGCCGTAAAAAAAAAAAACAATGGAAAACGTAATAGAGGCAAGAATCTTCACAGGGCCTTTTGAGGGTGAGGCTGTTCTTATTCCTCGCATTCCTATGATTCCAAGGGATCTGCCTTTCCAATTTAAAAGATTGCAATTCCCAATTCGATTAGCATTTTCAATCACCATAAACAAAGCTCAAGGTCAATCATTAGAAAAATGCGGTATAGATCTTAATACAGATTGTTTTTTTCATGAACAATTGTACGTTACATGTTCGAGCGTCGGTAAACCTGACAATCTATTTATATGCACCGACAATGGGACAGCGAAGAATGTTGTATATTCGCAAGTTTTACGTAGTTAATTTCTATTGTATATGTATATCAATCTATCTATATAAAAATGAGTTGTCTGTATGCATGTTTGCTTGTTTGTAAAAATAGCATTTGCATATGACGTCATTGTAAGTATATAAGGCTTTGTATATGCACAGACAATGGGACAGCCAAGAATGTTGTAAATTTGTAAGTTTTACATAGTTAAAAACATATATATATATATATATATATATATATATATATATATATATATATATACTAGGTGTTGGGGTGGCGCGAAGCGCCACCCCAACACCTAGTTGGTGGGGGCGCTTCGTGCCCCTCCCAAGCCCCCCCACGCGCGTAAGTCGTTACGCGCCACTTTAGTTACGCGCCAATGTACTTGTGTCCCTGTGTCCCACCTGTGAATATAGATATATATATATATATCTATCTATATATATAAAAATAAGTTGTCTGTCTGTCTGTGGATGGATGGATGGATGTGTCAGGTGACGTCACCTGAAAAAACTGGATCAGGTGACGTCAAAACTGAAAAAACTAAAAAAAGGCAAAAACTACAAAAAAAAATAAAAACTAATAAAAAAAAAAAAAGCTAAAAAACTAAAAAAACTATAAAGGTAAAAACCAATAAAAAACTAAAAAAAAAACTGAAAAAACTAAAAAAAGGCAAAAACTACACAAAAAAAAACTAAAAACTAATAAAAAAAGTAAAAAAGCTAAAAAACTAAAAAAACTAAAAAAACTAAAAAAAGGTAAAAAACTAAAAAAAATAAAAAATAAAAAAAAACTAAAAAAAGGAAAAAACTGAAAAATAAGCTAAAATAAAGGTAAAAACCAATAAAAAACTAAAAAGAAAAAAAGGAAAAAACTAATAAATGACGACACTCAAAGAGAAAGCGACCAGGACAAAAGGAATGTTCGATTAGCAATCAACAAAGCACCGGGACACAGGGAGTATAAATGACGACCAGGACATAAGTAAAAAAAACAAACTATCTATATATATAAAAATAAGTTGTCTGTGGATCTGTGGATCGTGGATCAGGTGACGTCACCTGAAAAAACTGGATCAGGTGACGTCAAAACTGAAAAAACTGAAAAAAGGCAAAAACTACAAAAAAAACTAAAAACTAATAAAAAAAATAAAAAAGCTAAAAAACTGAAAAAACTAAAAAAAGGCAAAAACTACAAAAAAAACTAAAAACTAATAAAAAAGCTAAAAAACTAAAAAAACTAAAAAAAAGGCAAAAACTACAAAAAAAACTAAAAACTAATAAAAAAAATAAAAAAGCTAAAAAACTAAAAAAACTAAAAAAACTAAAAAAAGGTAAAAAACTAAAAAAACTAAAAACTAAAAGAAGGTAAAAACTACAAAAAAACTAAAAAGAAAAAAAAACTAAAAACTAATAAAAAAACTAAAAAATCTAAAAATCTAAATAAACTAAAAAAGAAAAAAAAAGGGAAAAAATAAAGGAGAAAAACAAAACTAAAAAACGAATGTATATACAGACCGGTACACCGGGATACAAATGACGACCGGGACACAGGGAATATAAATGACGACCGGGACACAGGGACACAACTACAACGGGGACACCGGGGGAAACAGGGGGATATAAATGACGACCGGGACAAAAAAACTAAAAAGAAAAAAAAACTAAAAACTAATAAAAAAACTAAAAAATCTAAAAATCTAAATAAGCTAAAAAAGAAAAAAAAAGAAAAAAAAAAAAGGAGAAAAACAAAACTAAAAAACGAATGTATATACAGACCGGGACACCGGGATACAAATGACGACCGGGACACAGGGAATATAAATGACGACCGGGACACAGGGACACAACTACAACGGGGACACCGGGGGAAACAGGGGGATGTAAATGACGACCGGGACACCGGGACAGGGAATGGTCGATTAGCAATCACCATCAACAAAGCTCAAGGGCAATCATTAGAATCATGAGGTATAGATCTGAATACAGATTGTTTTCCCATGGACCATTATATGTTGCATGTTCAAGAGTCGGTAAACCTGACAATCTATTTATATGCAAAGACAATGGGACAGCAAAGAATGTTGTATATTCGCAAGTTTTACGTAGTTAAAACCATATATATATATCTATCTATATTCACAGGTGGGACATAGGGACACAACTACAATGGCGCGTAACTATTATGGCGCGTAACGACTTACGCGCGCGGGGGGGCTTGGGGGGGGCGCGAAGCGCCCCCACCAACTAGGTGTTGGGGTGGCGCGAAGCGCCACCCCAACAGCTAGTATATATATATATATATATATATATATATATATATATATATATATATATATATATATATAAATATACATATATATATATATATATATATATATATATATATATATATATATATATATATATATATATATATATTTATATATATACATATGTTTTTAACTACATAAAACTTGCGAATATACAACATTCTTTGCTGTCCCATTGTCTGTGCATATAAATAGATTGTCAGGTTTACTGACTCTTGAACATGCAACATATAATGGTCCATGGGAAAACAATCCTTATTCAGATCTATACCTCATGATTCTAATGATTGCCCTTGAACTTTGTTGATGTTGATTGCTAATCGACCATTCCCTGTGTTGCCGTCGTCATTTATATATCCCCCTGTGCCCCCCAGCGTCCCCTTTGTAGTTGTGTCCCTGTGTCCCGGTCGTCATTTATATTCCCTGTGTCCCGGTCGTCATTTGTGTCCCGGTGTCCCAGTCTGTGATTTTTCTTTGAGTGTCCCGGGCGTCATTTATATTCCTTGTGTCCCAGTGTCCCGGTCGTCATTTATATCCCCCTGTGCCCCCCGACGTCTCCGTTGTAGTTGTGTCCCTGTGTCCCGGTCGTCATTTATATTTCCTGTGTCCCGGTCGTCATTTGTATCCCGGTCTGTATATACATTCGTTTTTTTTTAGTTTTGTTTTTCTCCTTTATTTTTCATTTTTTTCTTTTTATTTTTTTTCTTTTTTAGTTTTTTTAGTTTTTTAGCTTTTTTAGTTTTTTTTATTAGTTTTTAGTTTTTTTTCTTTTTAGTTTTTCCCAAAAACTGATAGGATATTTTACGGCATTGTAGCATCGATGAGTTTCAGCAATTTTTACCAACTGAGTGTTTCGCCTATGAAGAATAATATCTCAAGGTAAAAACTGATCACCGACCATAACGATTCCCACTTTTTCGATAGTTAGAGCATTGTATCTACGCACATGTTCACCACTAGGCGTTTTGTCACCGGAAATAACAATTTTAAGCGTATCAGTAGGCATCAAATCGATACCTGTTTTGAATGGATGCACTAAATCATTATTTTCGTGGAAAAGATGTTGTAATTCGGAAATGATAGTCCTTTTAACGTCAGGAGACATTACGCAACGTGCATTCAATTTAGAATTGCTATCACTGATGAAGTACAGTTGTAAAAAGTTATGATTCTCACCTGATAATGGTAGAAGGGACCCTGCTCTATGATAAATTTGCCCTTTTACTTTGAAAGTAGGCATAAATTGATCTCGATTTTCGATTTGGGCACCAAACGACGTCATTTGGAAACATGAGTTATATATTTTCTGATGTTTGATAAAAAAACATTTAGATTCTGACGTAGTTCCAGTAAGCAAAGTCTTCAATGGCTCTGGGGTGCGGCCAGTTGAGGAAGTTTAACTTTTTCTGAGGCACAAAACATGCCCATTTTTTCACCATTAAATTTCAAGGCCTTGCAGTAGGGACAAATTTTAGACATAGTCCCGATTTGAACAAATCTACTATAATCATCGACTGGGCTGTACCTGAATGCCATGCAATGATTTTCACGTTGCTCTTGTGATTCCTCGGCACGCTTTCTTTTGGCATTATCTCTTGAAGCCGCAAACCTGTTTTCACGTTGCTCTTGTGATTCCTTGACGTGCCTCGGTTTTTTACTTTCTCTTTCAGCAGCAAGTCTGGTTTCGCGCTGCTCTGGTAGTTCCTCGACACGCCTTCGTTGACGTAAATTGCACATTCCTAGTCTGGCATTATCTCATGAAGCCGCAAGCCTGTTTTCAAGCTGCTCTTGTGATTCCTCGACACGCCTTCTTTTTTACTTTCTCTTTCAGCGGCAAGTCTAGTTTCGCGTTGCTCTGGTAGTTTCTCGACACGCCTTCGTTGACGTAAATTGCACATTCCTAATCTGGGCCTTTCTCTTTGAACTACAAGTATGGTTTTGCTTTTTGGTCACATTCTATAATTTTCAATGTTTTTCAATTTATAAATGTTCATTCTAACATTGACAGTTGGAAATTTTTTTACGTGCCAAGCATGCTAAAGCTCAACAATTTATAATAAACCTCAAAATTTTAAGTATCTGTTTTAAGGTTTTCGAATTACTTTAATCCATTGTCAAAATATATTAAAATATTTATGCAATTCCCAGTTTATACATTTTTAGTTTCTGTTTTCTTTTTCTTATTTATTTTTCAGTCGTCATATGCAACCCTCAACACAAAAACACTTACAACTTATTTTTATATATAGAAGATATAATCTGGCGTAACAGATATAGTGTAACAGACATAACAGACATACAACTTATTTTTACATTTATATATATATATAAATATATATATATATATATATATATATATATATATATATATATATATATATATATATATATATATATATATATATATATATATATATATATATATATATATATATATATATATATATATATATATATATATATATTTATATATATATATATATATATTTATATATAGGTTTGTGTGTTTTGTCGACTGACGTCATTATAAGGATTGAGCTGTATGTCGTCATGAAGTTAGTTGTTGTCATGTTTGTTATGACGAGGCTTAGTATATGACACCATTATAAGTATTTAAGAAGATCGTTAAATGAGAAACTGTTAATTGTAAAATGACTGAAGAACCTACAATGGCAACAGTCGAGGCAGCTGCTCAAAGAGTCTATGCCAAATGACTTGCGGCCGATAGAGAAAGTAAGAAAAAAAGCGTGCCGTGGAATCACAAGAACAGCATGAAAATAGGCTTGCGGCTGATATATATATATATATATATATATATATATATATATATATATATATATATATATATATCTTTATATATAAAAATAAGTTGTTTGTCTGTCTGTCGACTGACGTCACGTTTGTGTGTCGACTGACGTCATGTTTGTCGACTGACGTCGTTATAAGGATTGAGCTGTAATATCGTCATGAAGTTGTTTGTCGTCTGACGTCATGTTTGTCGACTAACGAAACTACAGACCGGGACACCGGGACACAAATGACGTGTTATGTCTGTTATAACGTAATAGAGGCAACAATCTTGACAGGGCCTTTTGAGGGTGAGGCTTTTCTTATTCCACGCATTCTCATGATTCCAATGGATCTGCCTTTTCAACCTAAAAGATTGCAATTCCCAATTTGATTAGCATATTTAGTTTTCAGTCCAGAACCACTAAAGCTATTATGTAAATATCAAAAATATTTATGTTGTCTGAGCAATAATTTTTAGTTTTTATTTCAAAATAGAAAACTACCTGACAATTTTAGAATTATATCTATCTATATATATAAAAAGAAGTTGTCTGTCTGTGGATCAGGTGACGTCATGTTTCTGTGTCGACTGGCGTCAAGAAGTTAGTTGTCGTCATTTTTGCTATGACGGTGACGTCATTAAAGATATTTAAGACATATATGTTCACGTAGAAATCTATTAATGTTTAAGTTTAAAATGACTGATGAACTTACAATGGCAAAAGCCGATGAAGATGCTCAAAGAGTCTATGCCAAAAAACTTGCTGCTGATAGAGAAAGTCAGAAAAGAAAGCGTGCCGAGGAATCAAAAGAACAGCAAGGAAACAGGCTTGAGGCTAAAGAACGCAAAACTGCGCAGTTAGATGAAGATCCACCTGGACTGCGAGAGTCAAAACATATCAAAACTGAAAATGATAGGATGATGATTGGGTTTGGGATCTTGACTTGGATAAGGTCATCAATGCCTACCAGATTTTAGTTAAAAAAACAAAGGTTCGGCGATATGTATTTCATAGTGAAGCTGAAAAATAAAGAAGAAAAAGAAAACTGAAAAAAGAAAAAATATAAAAAACTAAAAAATACTAAAAAGAAAAAACACTCAAAGAGAAATTACAGACCGGGACACAAATGACGACCGGGACAGAGGGAATATAAATAACGACCGGGACACTCAAGGAGAAATTACAGACTGGGATACCGGAACACAAATGACGACCGGGACACAGGCAATATAAATGACGACCATGACACAGGTATTTAAGAATATCGTTCAAAGACAAATTTTTAATTGTAAGAAGACCGTTGAAAGAGAAATTTCTAATTGTAAAATGACTGAAGAACTACAATGGCAACACCCGAGGAAGCTGCTCAAAACGAATGTATTCACGCCGAAGTAGCTGAGTTGGTAAAGCGTTATGTTTCAGGTTCTAGGTCCGAGAGGCTCCAGGTTTGAACCTTGGCTTTAGCATTAATACAAAAGAAGAAAAAAACTAAAAAAGGTAAAAACTACAAAAAAACTAAAAAGAAAATATATATTTATATTTATATATATTATCTTTTCCACAAAAATAATAATTTAGTGCTTCTGCTTAAAAACAGCAATCGAATTGATGCCTCCTGATACGCAACTATCAACAAAGTGGCAATCGTTGTGGTCGGTGATCAGTTCTTACCTCGAGATAATATTCTTTATAGGCGAAACAATCAGTTGACAAGAATTGCTTAAACTCATCGATGCTACGATGCCCTACAATATCCTGACGAATATAAATGACGCCCGGGACACTCAAATAGAAATCACAGACTGGAACACCGGGACACAAATGACGACGGGGACACAGGGAATATAAATGACGACCCTGTGCAGGTTCTAGGTCCGAGAGGCTCCAGGTTTGAACCTTGGCTTTAGCATTAATACAAAAGAAGAAAAAAACTAAAAAAGGTAAAAACTACAAAAAAACTAAAAAGAAAATATATATATATATTTATATATATCATCTTTTCCACAAAAATAATAATTTAGTGCTTCTGCTTAAAAACAGCAATCGAATTGATGCCTCCTGATACGCAACTATCAACAAAGTGGCAATCGTTGTGGTCGGTGATCAGTTCTTACCTCGAGATAATATTCTTTATAGGCGAAACAATCAGTTGACAAGAATTGCTTAAACTCATCGATGCTACGATGCCCTACAATATCCTGACGAATATAAATGACGCCCGGGACACTCAAATAGAAATCACAGACTGGGACACCGGGACACAAATGACGACCGGGACACAGGGAATATAAATGACGAACCTGTTGTGGTCGGTGATCAGTTCTTACCTCGAGATAATATTCTTTATAGGCGAAACAATCAGTTGACAAGAATTGCTTAAACTCATCGATGCTACGATGCCCTACAATATCCTGACGATTATAAATGACGCCCGGGACACCCAAATAGAAATCACCGACTGGGACACCGGGACACAAATGACGACGGGGACACAGAGAATATAAATGACGACCCGGATACAGGGTCGTCATTTATATTCCCTGTGGCCGGTCGGGACACAAATGACGACCGGGACAGAGGGAATATAAATAACGAACGGGACACTCAAGGAGAAATTACAGACTAGGATACCGGGACACAAATGACGACCGGGACACAGGCAATATAAATGACGACCAGGACACAGGTATTTAAGAATATCGTTCAAAGACAAATTTTTAATTGTAAGAAGACCGTTGAAAGAGAAATTTCTAATTGTAAAATGACTGAAGAACCTACAATGGCAACACCCGAGGAAGCTGCTCAAAACGAATGTATTCACGCCAAAGTAGCTGAGTTGGTAAAGCGTTATGTTTCAGGTTCTAGGTCCGAGAGGCTCCAGGTTTGAACCTTGGCTTTAGCATCAATACAAAAGAAGAAAAAAACTAAAAAAGGTAAAAACTACAAAAAAACTAAAAAGAAAATATATATATATATTTATATATATCATCTTTTCCACAAAAATAATAATTTAGTGCTTCTGCTTAAAAACAGCAATCGAATTGATGCCTCCTGATACGCAACTATCAACAAAGTGGCAATCGCTGTGGTCGGTGATCAGTTCTTACCTCAAGATAATATTCTTTATAGGCGAAACAATCAGTTGACAAGAATTGCTTAAACTCATCGATGCTACGATGCCCTACAATATCCTGACGAATATAAATGACGCCCGGGACACTCAAATAGAAATCACAGACTGGGACAACGGGACACAAATGACGACGGGGACACAGGGAATATAAATGACGACCCGGACACAGGGACACAACTACAACGGGGACGCTGGGGGGCACAGGGGGATATATAAATGACGACGGCAACAAAGGAAATGGTCGATTAGCAATCACCATCAACAAAGCTCAAGGGCAATCAATAGAATCATGAGGTATAGATCTGAATACGGATTGTTTTCCCATGGACCATTATGCGTTGCATGTTCAAGAGTCGGTAAACCTGACAATCTATTTATATGCACAGACGATGGGACAGCAAAGAATGTTGTATATTCGCAAGTTTTACGTAGTTAAAAACATACACACACATATATATATATATATATATATATATATATATATATATATATATATATATATATATATATATATATATATATATATATATATATGTATATTCACAGGTGGGACATAGGGACACAACTACAATGGCGCGTAACTAATATGGCGCGTAACGACTTACACGCGCGGGGAGGCTTGGGGGGGGGGGCGCGAAGCGCAAGGGCAATCATTAGAATAATGAGGTATAGATCCGAATACGGATTGTTTTTCCCATGGACAATTATATGTTGCATGTTCAAGAGTCGGTAAACCTGACAATCTATTTATATGCACTGACAATGGGTCAGCAATGACTGTTGTATATTCGCAAGTTTTATGTAGTTAAAAACATATATATATCTATCTATATTCACAGGGGGGACACTGGAACACAACTAGAACGGCGCGTAACTATTGTGGCACGTAACGACTTAAGCGCGTGGAGAGGCTTAGGGGGCACGAAGTACCCCCACCAACTAGGTTTTGAAGTGGCACGAAGTGCCACC